>NC_080382.1:97481715-97610014 GCF_014773155.1 Arachis stenosperma
TTCTCCATGGTGATAGAGGGATATCCTTGGCCTTAAACACCAAGGATTCTTTATTCACTTGAATGATTAGCTCTTGATGAGCGGATAATTTGTATACTTTTTGGCGTGGTTTTTAGTATGTTTTTAGTATGATCTAGTTAGTTTTTAGTATATTTTTATTAGTTTTTAGTGAAAATTCACTTTTCTGGACTTTACTATGAGTTTGTGTGTTTTTCTGTGATTTCAGATATTTTCTGGCTGAAATTGAGGGACCTGAGCAAAAATCTGATCCAGAGACTCAAAAGGACTGCAGATGCTGTTGGATTCTGACCTCCCTGCACTCGAAGCGGATTTTCTGGAGCTACAGAAGCCCAATTGGCGCGCTCTCAACGGCGTTGGAAAGTAGACATCCTGGGCTTTCCAGCAATATATAATAGTCCATACTTTGCCAAGATTTGATGCCCAACCGGCGTTCAAAGTCACCTCAAGAAATCCCAGCGTTAAACGCTGGAACTGGCACCCAAATGGGAGTTAAACGCCCAAACTGGCACTAAAGCTGGCGTTTAACTCCAAGAAGAGTCTCTACACGAAATTGCTTCATTGCTCAGCCCAAGCACACACCAAGTGGGCCCGGAAGAGGATTTTTATGTCATTTACTCATTTCTGTACACCCTAGGCTACTAGTTTCTTATAAGTAGGACCTTTTACTATTGTATAGGGGCTTTTGATCATGTTTTGATGATTAACCCTCTTTGGGAGGCTGGCCATTCGCCATGCCTAGACCTTGTTCTTATGTATTTTCAACGGTGGAGTTTCTACACACCATAGATTAAGGTGTGAGCTCTGCTGTACCTCGAGTATTAATGCAATTACTATTTTCTTCCATTCAATTCCACTTGTTCTTTTACCAAGATATCACTTGTTCTTCAACATGATGAAGGTGATGATTGACGCCCATCACCATTCTCACCCATGAACAAGGTGACTGACAACCATTCTTGTTCTACAAGCATCTGAGGCTTAGTGAATATCTCTTGGATTTCTGATTGCACGATGCATGGTTGATCGCCTGACAAACGAGTGCTCGCCTGACAAACGAGCCAGCCATTCCGTGAGATCAGAGTCTTCGTGGTATAGGCAAGAACTGATGGCAGCATTCAAGAGAATCCGGAAGGTCTAACCTTGTCTGTGGTATTCTGAGTAGGATCCATACTGAATGACTGTGACGTGCTTCAAACCTGTAACCTACTGGGCGTTAGTGACAGACGCAAAGAGTTATTCTATTCCGGTAGGGGAGGAAACCAAACCGGTGATTGGCAGCACTGTGACAGAGTGTGTGCATTAGCTTTCACTGCGCGGATGGGAGGGTAGCTGCTGACAACAGTGAGACCCTATACGAGCTTGCCATGGAAAGGAGTAAGAAGGGTTGGATGAAGACACTAGGAAAGCAGAGAGACGGAAGGGAAGGCATCTTCATGGCTTATCTGAAGTTCCTACCAATGAATTACATAAGTATCACTATCTTTATCTTTTATGTTATTTTCGTTCATCACCATATATCTGAGTTTGCCTGACTAGGATTTACAAGATGACCATAGCTTGCTTCAATACTAATCTCGTGGGATCGACCCTTACTCACGTAAGGTTTATTACTGGACGACCCAGTGCACTTGCTGGTTAGTGTGCGAAGTTGTGTAATGCCATGGTATTGAGCGCACCAAGTTTTTGGAGCCATTACCAGGGATTATGAGAGTTGTGAAAAAGTATAGTTCACAATTTCGCATGTCAAGTTTTTGGCGCCGGTTGCCGGGATTGTTCTAGTTTTGGGCAGCCTTTGGTAACATCAGTGCCAAGATCCGGCAACAACATCAAATTTTTGGTGTTATTGCCCGGGATTGTTCAGGCTGGACAACTGACGGTTCATCTTGTTGCTTAGATTAGGTACTTTTTTTCGAAATTCTTGAAAATGAATTCTAGAGTTTCATGATGATTTGTTGAAATCTGGCTGGCTGAGAAGCCATGTCTAATCTGATTGGACCGAGGTTTCAACTTATCACACAAGAGCTTGTTGATTTCGTATCAATCTTGCTTTTGGAGCGTGATTTGCTAAGGCTTGGCTGACCTTTGGTCATGTCTAGTGTTTTGGACCGAAGCTTTCTTTGGAAGCTTGGCTGGCTGTGAAGCCATGTCTAATTCCTGGACGGAGTCTAGACTAGCATTGCACTGATTCCTGGAATTCTCATTAAGAATTTTGATACCTTTTTCCACTTAATTTTCGAAAAACACAAAAAATTCAAAAAAACCATAAAATCCAAAAATTTTCTGTTTGAGGTCTAGAGTCTCATCTTAAGTTTGGTGTCAAATGCATGTTTTTGTTACATTTTTTCGAATCCATGCATATTTCTTGTTTTGATCTTTGAATTCTATTGACTTGAGTATTTTGTGTGTCTCATATGCATTTCAGTTCATTAGTGTCAGTAGTATACAAACTGCTAAGTTTGGTGTCTTGCATGCATTGTTATTTGATTCTTGTTGCATTTTGATATTAAAAATCCAAAAATATTTTTAATTTGTGTCTTTTCAAGTCAATGATATAAGGATTGAAGATTCAGAACACACTGCAGAGGAATTATACAGAAAAAGCTGAGCATTCAAAATGCCCAGTGAAGAAGGCAGACTGGCGTTTAAACGCCAGCCAGGGCACCTGGTTGGGCGTTTAACGCCCAAAGAGGTAGCATTTTGGGCGTTAAACGCCAGAATGTATACCATTCTGGGCGTTTAACGCCAGGATGGTGCTAGGGGGAAGATTTTGTTTTCAAATCAATTTTTTTCAAGTTTTTCTAAATCAAATCTTTTTCAAATCATATCTTTTCAATCAAATGTTTTCAAATCAATTTCTTTCCTTTTTCAAAGATACTTACTAACAATTAATGATTTGATTGAACATCTCAAATTTGATGCCTTTTCTGTTGAGAAAGGTTTAATGTTTGAATCATATCTTTTCTTGTTAGGCAAGTCATTAATTTTCAAAATCATATCTTTTTCAAATTGTTTTCAAATCATATCTTCTAAAATTGTTTTCAAATCATATCTTCTCAATCACATCTTTTTTAAAACCATAACTTTTCAATCAAATCTTTTTAACCTCATCTTTTTCAAAATAGTTTTCAATCAAATCTTTTTGACTTCTAATTTCAAAATCTTTTTCAAAAATCACTTGATTTCTCTTCCACTTTCAATTTTCGAAAATTATCAATCAAATTTTCAAAATGTTTTCAAAATCTTTTAATTGAATTTTCGAAAATCCACTTCCCTCCTTCTCACATCCTTCTATTTATGGAGTACCACTCCTTCTAAATGCACAATTCGAACCTTATCTAATTAAAGTTCGAATTCTTCTTCTCCTTCTTCTTTCTATTTCTATTTTCCTCTGACATTTCAAGGAATCTCTATACTGTGACATAGAGAATTCCATATTTTCTTGTTCTCTTCTCTTTCATATGAGCAGGAGCAGAGACAAAGGCATTCTTGTTGAAGCTGACCCTGAACCCGAAAGGACCTTGAAGAGAAAGCTAAGAGAAGCCAAAGCACAACTCTCTTTAGAGGACCTGACCGAATTCTTCAAGGAAGAAGAACCCATGGCAGTCGAAAACAACAACAATGCCAACAATGCAAGGAAGGTGCTGGGTGACTTTACTGCACCTACTCCTGAATTTTATGGGAGAAGCATCTCTATCCCTGCCATTGGAGCAAACAACTTTGAGCTTAAGCCTCAATTAGTTTCTCTAATGCAACAGAATTGCAAGTTCCATGGACTTCCAATGGAAGATCCTCATCAGTTTTTAGCTGAATTCTTGCAAATCTGTGACACAGTCAAGACTAATGGGGTTAACCCTGAGGTCTACAGACTGATGCTATTCCCTTTTGCTGTAAGAGACAGAGCTAGAATATGGTTGGATTCTCAACCTAAAGAAAGCCTGGACTCTTGGGAAAAGCTAGTCAATGCCTTCTTGGCAAAGTTCTTTCACCACAAAGATGGAGTAAGCTTAGAGTGGAAGTCCAAACCTTCAGACAGAAGGATGGAGAATCCCTCTATGAAGCTTGGGAAAGATACAAGCAATTAATCAGAAAATGTCCTTCAAACATGCTTTCTGAATGGAGCATCATAGGTATTTTCTATGATGGTCTCTCTGAACTATCAAAGATGTCTTTGGATAGCTCTGCTGGAGGATCTCTTCATCTGAAGAAGACGCCTGCAGAAGCTCAAGAGCTGATTGAAATGGTTGCAAATAACCAATTCATGTACACTTCTGAAAGGAATCCTGTGAATAATGGGACTAGTCAGAAGAAAGGAGTTCTTGAGATTGATGCTCTGAATGACATACTGACTCAGAATAAGATATTGACTCAACAAGTCAATTTGATTTCTCAAAGTCTGTCTGGAATGCAAAATGCACCAAACAGTACTAAGGATGCTTCATCTGAGGAACAAGCTTATGATCCTGAGAACCCTTCCATGGAAGAGGTGAATTACCTAGGAGAACCCTATGGAAATACCTACAATTCTTCATGGAGAAATCACCCAAATCTCTCATGGAAGAATCAAGAGAGACCTCAACAAGGTTTCAATAACAATAATGGTGGAAGAAACAGGTTTAGCAATGGCAAGCCTTTTCCATCATCTTCTCAGCAACAGACAGAGAGTTCTAAGTAGAATACTTCTGACTTAGCAACAATGGTCTCTGATCTAATAAAGACCACTCAAAGTTTCATGAATGAAACAAGGTCCTCCATTAGAAATTTGGAAGGACAAGTGGGTCAGCTGAGCAAGAAAGTTACTGAACTCCCTCCTAGTACTCTCCCAAGTAATACAGAAGAAAATCCAAAAGGAGAGTGCAAAGCCATAACCATGGCCGAATGTGGAGAGGAAAGAGAGGAGGAGGACGCCACTGAGGAAGACCTCAGTGGGCGTGTACCAATCTCCTCTGAGTTCCAATGGGAATCTGAGGCTCAAAATGAGACCATAGAGATTCCATTGGACTTACTTCTGCCATTCATGAGCTCTGATGAGTATTCTTCCTCTGAAGAGGATGAGTATGTCACTGAAGAGCAAGTTGCTAAATACCTTGGAGCAATCATGAAGCTAAATGACAAGTTATTTGGAAATGAGACTTGGGAGGATGAACCACCTTTGCTCACCAAAGAACTGGATGACTTGTCTAGGCAGAAACTGCCTCAAAAGAGGCAGGATCCTGGGAAGTTTTCTATACCTTGTACCATAGGCACCATGACCTTCAAGAAGGCCCTGTGTGACTTAGGGTCAAGTGTAAACCTCATGCCCCTCTCTGTAATGGAGAAATTAGGGATTTTTGAGGTGCAAGCTGCAAGAATCTCATTAGAGATGGCAGACAATTCAAGAAAACATGCTCATGGACTTGTAGAGAATGTTTTGGTGAAAATTGAAGACCATTACATCCCTACTGACTTCATAGTCCTAGAGACTGGGAAATGCATGGATGAATCCATCATCCTTGGCAGACCCTTCCTAGCCACAGCAAAGGCTGTGATTGATGTTGATAGAGGAGAGTTGATCATTCAAGTGAATGAAGAATCCTTGGTGTTTAAAGCCCAAGGACATCCCTCTATCATCATGGAGAGGAAGCATGAAGAGCTCCTCTCAAAACAGAGCCAAGCAGAGCCCCCACAGTCAAACTCTAAGTTTGGTGTTGGGAAGCCACAACCAAACTCTAAGTTTGGTGTTGAACCCCACATTCAAACTCTAAGTTGGTGTTGGGAGGTTCCAACACGGTTCTGAGCATTTCTGAGGCTCCATGAGAGTCCTCTGTCAAGCTAATGACATTAAAGAAGCGCTTGTTGGGAGGCAACCCAATGTTTTATAGTTAACTATTTTCTTTTGTTATTTTATCTTTTTTGTAGGTTGATGATCATAAGAAGTCACAAAAACAATGAAAAAAGCAAAAACAGAATGAAAAACAGGAAGAAAAACAGCACACCCTGGAGGAGAAGAAACTGGCGTTCAAACGCCAGTAATGTTAGCTGTTGGGCGTTTAACGCCCAGTCTGGCACCATTCTGGGCGTTTAACGCCAGAAAGGGGCACCAGACTGGCGTTAAACGCCAGTAAAGGGCAAGAACCTGGCGTTAAACGCCAGGAATGGGCACCAGCCCGGCGTTTAACGCCAGAAATGGCTCAAAACGTGATTTTGAGCCACATTTGGTGCAGGGATGACTTTTCCTTGACACTACAGGATCTGTGGACCCCACAGGACCCTACCATCACTCTCTCTCTTCTTCCCCCATTCACCAATCACCTCAACACCTCTTCCCCAAAAACCCCTCACCTATCAAATCCCTTCTTTCTCTTCACCACTCACATCCATCCTTCATTTTCACACAACCTAAACACCCCTTCTTCCCCCTCTTGGCCGAACACACCCCTTCCCCCTCTTCCTCATTTCTTCTTCTTCTACTCTCTTCTTTCTTCTTTTGCTCGAGGACGAGCAAACATTTTAAGTTTGGTGTGGTAAAAGCGTTGCTTTTTCATAACCATTTATGGCATCCAAGGCCGGAGAAAGCTCTAAAAAGAGGAAAGGGAAGGCAAAAGCTTCCACCTCCGAGTCATGGGAGATGGATAGATTCCTCTCAAGGGTGCATCAAGACCACTTCTATGAAGTTGTGGCCTTGAAGAAGGTGATCTCCGAGGTCCCCTTTTCACTCAAAAAGAGTGAATATCCGGAGATCCGCCATGAGATCCGAAGAAGAGGCTGGGAAGTTCTTACCAACCCCATTCAACAAGTCGGAATCTTGATGGTTCAAGAGTTCTATGCCAATGCATGGATCACAAAGAACCATGACCAAAGTGTGAACCCGAATCCAAAGAATTATCTCACTATGGTTCGGGGGAAATACTTGGATTTTAGTCCGGAGAGTGTGAGGGTGGCGTTCAACTTGCCTATGATGCAAGGAGATGAGCATCCTTACACTAGAAGGGTCAACTTTGATCAAAGGTTGGACCAAGTCCTCACAGTCATATGTGAAGAGGGCGCACAATGGAAGCAAGATTCAAGAGGAAAGCCGGTCCAATTGAGAAGGCATGACCTCAAGCCCGTGGCTAGAGGATGGTTAGAGTTCATACAACGCTCAATCATCCCCACTAGCAACCGGTCTGAAGTTACCATAGACCGGGCCATCATGATCCATAGTATCATGATTGGAGAAGAAATAGAGGTTCATGAGGTCATAGCCCAAGAACTCTATAAGGTGGCGGACAAGACCTCCACCTTGGCAAGGTTAGCCTTTCCTCATCTCATTTGTCACCTCTGTTATTCAGTTGGAGTTGACATAGAGGGAGACATCCCCATTGATGAGGACAAGCCCATCACCAAGAAAAGGATGGAGTACACAAGAGATCTCACTCATCATGAGATCCCTGAGATTCCTCAAGGAATGAATTTTCCTCCACAAAACTATTGGGAGCAACTAAACACCTCCCTAGGAGAATGAGTTCAACATGGGACAACTAAGGGTGGAGCATCAAGAACACTCCATCATCCTTCATGAAATTAGAGAAGATCAAAGAATCATGAGGGAGGAGCAACAAAGACAAGGAAGAGACATTGAGGAGCTCAAGAACTCCATAGGATCTTCAGAGCAAGAAAGAGCCGCCATCACTAAGGTGGACCCGTTCTTTGATTTCCTTGTTATTGTTCTTCTGTTTTTCGATTTTTATGCTTTATGTTTATCCATGTTTGTGTCTTATGATCATTAGTGTCTTAGTGTCTATGCCTTAAAGTTATGAATGTCCTATGAATCCATCACCTCTCTTAAATAAAAAATGTGCTTAATTGAAAAGGAAAGAATTGCATGAATTCTGAATTTTATAGTAGTTTAATTATTTTGATGTGGTGGCAACACTTTTGTTCTTTGAATGTATGCTTGAACAGTGCATATGTCTTTTGAACTTGTGGTTCATGAATGTTGGCTCTTGAAAGAAGGATGAAAAAGGAGACATGTTACTGAGGATCTGAAAAATCATTAAAAATGATTCTTGAAGCAAGAAAAAGCAGTGAAAAAAAAAAAGAGAAAGAAGGAAGCAAACGAAAAAAAAAAAAGAAAAAAGAAGAAAAAAAAAAGAAAGAAAAAGAAAGAAATAAAGTTGTGATCCAAGGCAAATAAGAGTGTGCTTAAGAACCCTGGACACCTCTAATTGGGGACTTTAGCAAAGCTGAGTCACAATCTGAAAAGGGTTCACCCAATTATGTGTTTGTGGCATGTATGTATCCGGTGGTAATACTGGAAGACAGAGTGCTTTGGGTCACAGCCAAGACTCAATAAGTAGCTGTGTTCAAGAATCATCATACTTAACTAGGAGAATCAATAACACTATCTGGATTCTGAGCTCCTAAAGAAGCCAATCATTCTGAATTACAAGGGATAGAGTGAGATGCCAAAACTATTCAGAGGCAAAAAGTAAAAGCCCCGCTCATCTAATTAATACTGATCTTCATGGATGTTTTTGGAGTTCATTGCATATTCTCTTCTTTTTATCTTATTTGATTTTCAGTTGCTTGAGGACAAGCAACAATTTAAGTTTGGTGTTGTGATGAGCGGATAATTTGTATACTTTTTGGCATTGTTTTTAGTATGTTTTTAGTATGATCTAGTTAGTTTTTAGTATATTTTTATTAGTTTTTAGTGAAAATTCACTTTTCTGGACTTTACTATGAGTTTGTGTGTTTTTCTGTGATTTCAGGTATTTTCTGGCTGAAATTGAGGGACCTGAGCAAAAATCTGATCCAGAGACTCAAAAGGACTGCAGATGCTGTTGGATTCTGACCTCCCTGCACTCGAAGCGGATTTTCTGGAGCTACAAAAGCCCAATTGGCGCGCTCTCAACGGCGTTGGAAAGTAGACATCCTGGGCTTTCCAGCAATAGATAATAGTCCATACTTTGCCCAAGATTTGATGGCCCAAACCGGCGTTCAAAGTTACCTCAAGAAATCCCAGCGTTAAACGCTGGAACTGGCACCCAAATGGGAGTTAAACGCCCAAACTGGCACTAAAGCTGGCGTTTAACTCCAAGAAGAGTCTCTACACGAAATTGCTTCATTGCTCAGCCCAAGCACACACCAAGTGGGCCCGGAAGAGGATTTTTATGTCATTTACTCATTTCTGTACACCCTAGGCTACTAGTTTCTTATAAGTAGGACCTTTTACTATTGTATAGGGGCTTTTGATCATGTTTTGATGATTAAACCCTCTTTGGGAGGCTGGCCATTCGGCCATGCCTAGACCTTGTTCTTATGTATTTTCAACGGTGGAGTTTCTACACACCATAGATTAAGGTGTGGAGCTCTGCTGTACCTCGAGTATTAATGCAATTACTACTGTTCTTCCATTCAATTCCACTTGTTCTTTTACCAAGATATCACTTGTTCTTCAACATGATGAAGGTGATGATTGACGCCCATCACCATTCTCACCCATGAACAAGGTGACTGACAACCATTCTTGTTCTACAAGCATCTGAGGCTTAGTGAATATCTCTTGGATTTCTGATTGCACGATGCATGGTTGATCGCCTGACAAACGAGTGCTCGCCTGACAAACGAGCCAGCCATTCTGTGAGATCAGAGTCATCGTGGTATAGGCAAGAACTGATGGCAGCATTCAAGAGAATCCGGAAGGTCTAACCTTGTCTGTGGTATTCTGAGTAGGATCCAATGACTGAATGACTGTGACGTGCTTCAAACCTGTAACCTACTGGGCGTTAGTGACAGACGCAAAAGAGTTATTCTATTCCGGTAGGGGAGGGAACCAAACCGGTGATTGGCAGCACTGTGACAGAGTGTGTGCATTAGCTTTCACTGCGCGGATGGGAGGTAGCTGCTGACAACAGTGAGACCCTATACGAGCTTGCCATGGAAAGGAGTAAGAAGGGTTGGATGAAGACAGTAGGAAAGCAGAGAGACGGAAGGGAAGGCATCTTCATGCGCTTATCTGAAGTTCCTACCAATGAATTACATAAGTATCACTATCTTTATCTTTTATGTTATTTTCGTTCATCACCATATATATCTGAGTTTGCCTGACTAGGATTTACAAGATGACCATAGCTTGCTTCAATACTAACAATCTCCGTGGGATCGACCCTTACTCACGTAAGGTTTATTACTTGGACGACCTAGTGCACTTGCTGGTTAGTTGTGCGAAGTTGTGTAATGCCATGGTATTGAGCGCACCAAGTTTTTGGAGCCATTACCAGGGATTATGAGAGTTGTGAAAAAGTATAGTTCACAATTTCGCATGTCAGCTCTCCTCTATCAACATCAATCACAGCCTTTGCTGTTGCTAGGAAGGGTCTGCCAAGGATGATGGATTCATCCATGCACTTCCCAGTCTCTAGGACTATGAAATCAGTAGGGATGTAATGGTCTTCAACTTTTACCAGAACATCCTCTACAAGTCCATAAGCTTGTTTTCTTGAGTTGTCTGCCATCTCTAGTGAGATTTTTGCAGCTTGCACCTCAAAGTTCCCTAGCTTCTCCATTACAGAGAGGGGCATGAGGTTTACACTTGACCCTAAGTCACACAAGGCCTTCTTGAAGGTCATGGTGCCTATGGTACAAGGTATTGAAAACTTCCCAGGATCCTGCCTCTTTTGAGGCAGTTTCTGCCTAGACAAGTCATCCAGTTCTTTGGTGAGCAAAGGGGGTTCATCCACCCAAGTCTCATTTCCAAATAACTTGTCATTTAGCTTCATGATTGCTCCAAGGTATTTAGCAGCTTGCTCTTCAGTGACATACTCATCCTCTTCAGAGGAAGAATACTCATCAGAGCTCATGAATGGCAGAAGTAATTCCAATGGAATCTCTATGGTCTCATTTTGAGCCTCAGATTCCCATGGTTCCTCATTGGGGAACTCATTGGAGGCCAGTGGACGTCCAGTGAGGTCTTCCTCGGTGGCGTTCACTGCCTCTTCTTCCTCCCAGAATTCGGCCATGTTGATGGCTTTGGACTCTCCTTTTGGATTTTCTTCTGTGTTGCTTGGGAGAGTACTAGGAGGGAGTTCAGTAGCTTTCTTGCTCAGCTGTCCCACTTGTGCCTCCAAATTCCTAATGGAGGACCTTGTTTCAGTCATGAAACTTTGAGTGGTTTTGATTAGATCAGAGACCATTGTTGCTAAGTTGGAGGTATTCTGCTTAGAACTCTCTGTCTGTTGCTGAGAAGATGATGGAAAAGGCTTGCCATTGCTAAACCTGTTTCTTCCACCATTATTGTTATTGAAACCTTGTTGAGGTCTTTCTTGATTCTTCCATGAGAAATTTGGGTGATTTCTCCATGAAGAATTGTAGGTGTTTCCATAGGGTTCTCCTAGGTAATTCACCTCTTCCATTGAAGGGTTCTCAGGATCATATGCTTCTTCTTCAGATGAAGCATCTTTAGTACTGCTTGGTGCATTTTGCATTCCAGACAGACTTTGAGAAATCAAATTGACTTGTTGGGTCAATATTTTGTTCTGAGCCAATATGGCATTCAGAGTATCAATCTCAAGAACTCCTTTCTTCTGATTTGTCCCATTGTTCACAGGATTCCTTTCAGAAGTGTACATGAATTGGTTATTTGCAACCATTTCAATTAGTTCTTGAGCTTCTATAGGCGTTTTCTTTAGATGAAGAGATCCTCCAGTAGAGCTATCCAAAGACATCTTGGATAGTTCAGAGAGACCATCATAGAAAATACCTATGATGCTCCATTCAGAAAGCATGTCAGAAGGACATTTTCTGATCAATTGTTTGTATCTTTCCCAAGCTTCATAGAGGGATTCTCCATCCTTCTGTCTGAAGGTTTGGACTTCCACTCTAAGCTTGCTCAATTTTTGAGGTGGAAAGAACTTTGCCAAGAAGGCATTGACTAGCTTTTTCCAAGAGTCCAGGCTTTCTTTAGGTTGAGAATCCAACCATGTTCTAGCTCTGTCTCTTACAGCAAAAGGGAATAGCATAAGTCTATAGACCTCAGGGTCTACCCCATTAGTCTTGACAGTGTCACAGATTTGCAAGAACTCAGCTAAAAACTGATGAGGATCTTCCAATGGAAGTCCATGGAACTTGCAATTCTGTTGCATTAGAGAAACTAATTGAGGCTTAAGCTCAAAGTTGTTTGCTCCAATGGCACGGATAGAGATGCTTCTCCCATAGAAGTCGGGAGTAGGTGCAGTAAAGTCACCCAGCACCTTCCTTGCATTGTTTGCATTGTTGTTGTTTTCGGCTGCCATGTGTTCTTCTTCTTTGAAGAATTCGGTCAGGTCCTCTAAAGAGAGTTGTGCTTTGGCTTCTCTTAGCTTTCTCTTCAAGGTCCTTTCAGGTTCAGGATCAGGCTCAACAAGAATGCTTTTGTCTTTGCTCCTGCTCATAAGAAAGAGAAGGGAACAAGAAAATGTGGAATCCTCTATGTCACAGTATAGAGATTCCTTGAAGTGTCAGAGGAAAAGAAGAGTAGAAGACAGAAGTAGAAAATTCGAACTTATCAAAGGAGATGGAGTTCGAATTTTGCATTAAGGAATAGTGTTAGTCCATAAATAGAAGGATGTGAGGAGAAGGGAAGTAATTTTCGAAAATTAAGTGAAAGATTTTGAAAACATTTTTGAAAAACATTAATTGATTTTCGAAAATAAAAGTGGGGAAGAAATCAAGTGATTTTTCCAAAAGATTTTGAAATTAGAAATAAAAAAGATTTGATTGAAAACTGTTTTGAAAAAGATGAGATTGAAAAGATATGATTGGTTTTTTAAAAAGATGTGATTGAGAAGATATGATTTGAAAAACATTTTAAAAAAAAAGATTTGATTTTAAAAAATTAATTACTTGGCTATCAAGAAAAAAATATGATTCAAACATTAAACCTTTCTCAACAGAAAAGGCAACATACTTGAAATGTTGAATCAAATCATTAATTGATAGTAAGTATCTTTGAAAAAGGAAAGAAATTGATTTTGAAAACATTTGATTGAAAAGATATGATTTGAAAAAGATTTGATTTTGAAAAACTTTGAAAACTTGAAAAAAAATTTGATTTGAAAACAAAATTCTCCCCCTTGTGCCATCCTGGCGTTAAACGCCCAGAATGGTGCACATTCTGGCGTTTAACGCCCAAAACTATACCCTTTTGGGCGTTAAACGCCCAACCAGGTACCCTGGCTGGCGTTTAAACGCCAGTCTGTCCTTCTTCACTGGGCGTTTTGAACGCCCAGCTTTTTCTGTGCAATTCCTCTGCTGTATGTTCTGAATCTTCAATTCTCTGTGTTACTGACTTGAAAAGACACAAATTAAAAATATTTTTGGATTTTTAATAATAAAGGATAATCAAAATGCAACTAAAATCAAATAACAATGCATGCAAGATACCAAACTTAGCAGTTTGTATACCACTGACACTAACAATATGAGAATGCATATGAGACACACAAAATACTTCAAGTCAATAGAATTCAAAGATTAGAGCACGAAAATCATCAAGAATTACTTGAAGATCACTAAGACACATGAATGAATGCATGCAATTGACACCAAACTTAAGATGAGACACTAGACTCAAACAAGAAATTTTTGGATTTTATGATTTTTTTGAATTTTTTTTTTGTGTTTTTCGAAAATTAAGTGGGAAGAGATATCAAAATTCTTAATGAGAATTCCAGGAATCAGTGCAATGCTAGTCTAAGACTCCGGTCCAGGAATTAGACATGGCTTCACAGCCAGCCAAGCTTTCAAAGAAAGCTTCGGTCCAAAACACTAGACATGGCCAGAGGCCAGCCAAGCCTTAGCAGATCACTGCTCCAAAAGCAAGATTGATAAAGATCAACAAGCTCTTGTGATGATAAGTTGAAACCTCGGTCCAATGAAATTAGACATGGCTTCTCAGCCAGCCAGACTTCAACAAATCATCATGAAACTCTAGAATTCATCTTCAAGAATTTTGAAAAAAAAAAAATACCTAATCTAAGCAACAAGATGAACCGTCAGTTGTCCAAACTGAACAATCCCCGGCAACGGCGCCAAAAACTTGGTGCTGTTGCCGGATTTTGGCACTGATGTTACCGGACAAAAAGCTTGCTCAAAACTTGAACAATCCCCGGCAACGGCGCCAAAAACTTGGTGCGCGAAATTGTGAACAATACTTTTCACAACTCTCATAATCCCCGGTCATGAACTCCAAAAACTTGGTAGTTCAATTCCATGGCATTACACAACTTCGCACAACTAACCAGCAAGTGCACTGGGTCGTCCAAGTAATACCTTACGTGAGTAAGGGTCGATCCCACGGAGATTGTTAGTATGAAGCAAGCTATGGTCATCTTGTGAATCTTAGTCAGGCAGACTCAAATGGATATGGTGATGAACGAAAATAACATAAAAGATAAAGATAGAGATACTTATGTAATTCATTGGTAGGAACTTCAGATAAGCGCATGAAGATGCCTTCCCTTCCGTCTCTCTGCTTTCCTACTGTCTTCATCCAATCCTTCTTATTCCTTTCCATGGCAAGCTTGTGTAGGGTTTCACCGTTGTCAATGGCTACCTCCCATCCTCTCAGTGAAAACGATTGCATATGCTCTGTCACAGCACGCGGAATTCAGCTGTCGGTTCTCGGTCAGGCCGGAATAGAATCCATTGATTCTTTTGCGTCTGTCACTAACGCCCCGCCTGCTAGGAGTTTGAAGCACGTCACAGTCATTCAGTCATTGAATCCTACTCAGAATACCACAGACAAGGTTAGACCTTCCGGATTCTCTTGAATGCTGCCATCAGTTCTTGCCTATACCACGAAGACTCTGATCTCACGGAATGGTTGGCTCGTTTGTCAGGCGAGCACTCGGTTGTCAGGCGATCAACCATGCATCGTACAATCAGGAATCCAAGAGATATTCACTAGAGCCTTGGTTGCTTGTAGAACAAAAGTGGTTGTCAGTCACCTTGTTCATAAGTGAGAATGATGATGAGTGTCACGGATCATCACATTCATCAAGTTGAAGAACAAGTGATATCTTAGAACAAGAACAAGCGGAATTGAATGGAAGAACAATAGTAATTGCATTAATACTCGAGGTACAGCAGAGCTCCACACCTTAATCTATGGTGTGTAAAAACTCCACCGTTGAAAATACATAAGCATAGGGTCTAGGCATGGCCGAATGGCCAGCCTCCCAAATTGAGTTCAATCATATAATATGATCAAAAGCCCTCCCTAGATACAATAGCAAAAGGTCCTACTTATAGAAAACTAGTAGCCTAGGGTGTACAGAGATGAATAAATGACATAAAAATTCACTTCCGGGCCCACTTGGTGTGTGCTTGGCTGAGCAAAGAAGAAATTTCGTGTAGAGACTCTTCTTGGAGTTAAACGCCAGCTTTTATGCCAGTTTGGGCGTTTAACTCCCATTTGGGTGCCAGTTCCAGCGTTTAACGCTGGGATTCCTGAGGGTGACTTTGAGCGCCGGTTTGGGCCATCAAATCTTGGGCAAAGTATGGACTATCATATATTGCTGGAAAGCCCAAGATGTCTACTTTCCAACGCCGTTGAGAGCGCGCCAATTGGACTTCGGTAGCTCCAGAAAATCCACTTCGAGTGCAGGGAGGTCAGAATCCAACAGCATCTGCAGTCCTTTTTAGTCTCTGAATCAGATTTTTGCTCAGGTCCCTCAATTTCAGCCAGAAAATACTTGAAATCACAGAAAAACACACAAACTCATAGTAAAGTCCAGAAAAGTGAATTTTAACTAAAAACTAATAAAAATATACTAAAAACTAACTAGATCATACCAAAAACATACTAAAAACAATGCCAAAAAGTGTATAAATTATCCGCTCATCAACTCTCGAGAGAGTTATCTCGCTTGAACTACAGCTTGAAAAAACTCCTCTTAGATGGCTAATTACACGAACCGATGGGGATAAGCAACATCTATTCTGCCGATTTTGGGGTAATTAGGGTCTTTTGTGGTATAAGCTAGTTTTCTGAACTTCACCCTCTAATCAATTAAGTGACCATGAGAGTGACGGTTGATGAAGGTTAGGGGAGGCTAAATCACTAACAGATTAGGGTTTAAACACTTACGGTTTGCCATAAAATGAATCAGCCATTGTTAAAATAGTTGCTAAGAACATTTAATCCGGAAAGATAAATATCTCTGAGACCTTAACTATTTTCTCATATTGTTTTCACACCAACTTGTTTATTACTTTCTTTATTTTATTGCTTATTGTTCTATCCGAATTGCACACACCAAACCATTTTTTATGACTCACCTGACTAATCCTAACAAGGAAACCATTGCTTGCTCAGTCCAACAATCCTCGTCGGATCGACCCTCACTCACCTGAGGTATTACTTGGATGACCAGGTGAACTTGCTGGTTAAGCTGTGCGAGTTCTCAATTCGCCCACCAAATATTTGGCGCCATAGCTGGGGATTGTTTGTGATTGACAACTACCAGTTGTCTTATACTTAGATTAGGTATTTTTTAAGTTTTGTTTAATCACTTTTTCCTTTTTGATTTTCGGTTTTTAATTTTATTCCTTTTTCCTTATTTTTGCATTCTGCTTATTTATTTTCATATAATTTTGAATTTTAAGTTTGGTGTCCTATTAGGGTTTTTTATTTTATTTTTATTTTCGAAAAATTTTGGGGTTATTTTCAAAAAATTTTAGGGTTATTTTCTTTTTTCTAGTTTTCGAAAATTTTTTATTATTTTCTCACTTTTTGTTTCGAATTTTTTTCAGGTTAATTGCTTACTTTATTTTACTTTATTTCTTTTATATAGGATATCTCACTAGGAGTTATCTATACTCTGACATAGAGACTCCCACTTTTTCTTGTCTTTTGTTTCTTTATGAGCAAGAATAGGGACAAGGAATCCCTTCTTGATTTTGATCTTGAGTTTGAGAGGACCTTGAGGCGGCGCTTGAAACAAACTAAAGCATACAAAGCCGAAGAGAATCTCAAGAAAACCTTTGAGAAGGAAGTTAAAGAGCCCACCATGGCGGTTAATGGTGGAAACGAGAATGTTGGGGAGCAATCACGGAAGGTGCTTGGCTCATACACTGCACCAACGCCCGACTTCTATTGACGCAGTATAGCTATACCTATTATTAGTGCAAATAATTTTGAGCTCAAGTCTCAATTGGTCACTCTGGTGCAACAAAATTGTCAGTATCATGGACTCCCGCATGAGGATCCCAACAAATTCATCTCTGACTTCCTGCATATCTGTGAAACTGTTAAGACGAATGGAGTGAATTCGGTGGTCTACAGGCTAATGCTCTTCCCTTTTGTTGTCAGGGACAAGGTAGTTACTGAATTTCTGACCAAATGTTTTCTACTTCATAAGCTGAACAAACTTAGGGTAGATGTCCAGACCTTTAGACAGAAAGATAGAGAGTCCCTTTATGAAGACTGGAAGAGATACAAGCAGATAATCTAGCAGTGTCCTCCTGTCATATTTTTTGAGTGGACCAGGCTACAGATCTTTTATGATTGCATCTCTAAGATGGACACTTCTGAGAGGAACCCTGTGAACACTGGGACTAATAAAAAAAGGAGACATGGAGGTGGATATGCTGGATACTATTTTGGCTCAAAACAAGCTCATGTCTCAGCAAATTAGCATGATCTCTCAACACTTGATTGGAATGCAAGTTTCTATTGTCAACACTCAAGAGGCATCCTGTGACATGACTGGAAGCTACACTCAAGAGGACGTTTATGGCAATGCTCAAGCCACCACAGAGCAAGTTAATTACATGGAAAACTCCTCTAAAAATCCCAACAATGATCCCTATTTGAACACTTTCAATTAAGGGTGGAGGAATCATCCTAATTTTATATGGAAAGAGCAACCACAGAGGCCCCAATAAAGCTTCAACAATAACTAGGGCGGATCTAATCAAAATAAGTTCAATAACAGGCAGTTCCATCCCTCTCAGGAGCAGCAAGAGACCGCAAAACATAACCTCTCTGACATAGCTACAATTGTCTCTGACCTTTCCAAGACCACTCACAGCTTTATACAAGAGACACGGTCTTCAATTCAGAACTTGGAAGTGCAAGTGGGTCAATTGAGCAAGAGGATACCTGAGAGACCTTCCAACACTCTTACAAGCAACACAGAGGTAAATCCAAGGGAAGAATGCAAGGCCCTGACCATGGGCAAGGAGGCTGTGCCTGAAGAGGAGCATGTTGCTAAGGAACTGAAAGAAAAAGAGGCTCAAAAAGAGACTAAAAGTACATTGATGCACGCCCCAGTAGTGGTGAAGGAGCCTTAAGGACAACAACCTCAGAAATTGCAAGAGGAGACCAAGGATGAGCATCTCACTCAATTCTCTGAAATCTTTAAGAAGTTACAAATCAATATTCCTTTTTCTGAGGTGTTAGAGAAGAAGCCTCCCTATATGGCCTATTTGAAAAGCGTATTCTCTGAGAAGAAAGCCTTAAGGGAAGATGAAACTGTGGTGCTGACCAAAGAGTGCAGTGCACTGGTACAGAAGAAGCTACCTCAAAAGATGCTGGATCCTGGAAGCTTCCTGATCCTCTGTACCATAGGGACCATTACATTCGAGAAGGCATTGTGCGACCTTGGGTCAAGCATAAATCTGATGCCTCTCTTTGAGATGAAGAAGCTGGGGATCTAAGAGGCGTAGCCCATAAAGATCTCACTAGAGATGGCGGACAAGTCCCTGAAATGGGCATATGGATTGGTGGAGAATGTCCTAGTAAAGGTTGAAGATCTTTACCTCCCTCCAGACTTTGTGATACTTGATACGGGAGAGGAAAAAGATTACTCCATCATCCTAGGAAGGCCATTCCTAGCAACTAGAAGAGCCTTGATTGATGTAGAGAGAGGAGAGTTAGTCTTGAGGATGCATGAGGACTATATGCTGTTCATGATTTTTAAACCTCTTCCACTCTCTAAAGGAGGTACTTCCATGTAGAATTCAGAGCTTCAGCCCTCCCACTTGGTGGAAAGCTATACAATACCCCTGACATCAAACCTGAGTTTGGTGTTGGGCATTCACCACCCTCCATTAATGGAAGAGGCCCCAAAAAGAAACTACCCAAAGGTTGGAGGAATAAGAAGATTCCTACTGAGGACTTCTCACCTGGCATGAGAGTAGTCTTCACTCAGAGTCCAATCATACCATACATTGTGAACAGAATCTTGTCTCTGGAGCATGTCGAACAAATTCATGAGAGCACAGGGAAGAAATTTACTATGAGGGGGTGAAGATTTGAGCCCCTATGATTCTCCTGCTTAGAGGAGTAGCCTGTCGAGCTAATGACGGTAAAGAAGTGCTTGTTGGGAGGCAACCCAACCATTAGTATCCTTACCTTTGCTTTTTCATTTTTAATTTTAGTTTGATTTCATTTTATTTTATTCTTCATTGTTTCTTATAGTTTTCCTAGTTTTTCTAACGTTTGTGATAATGTGTAGCGCTTAGAACCGAAATAGGAACATTTAGGTGAGAAAACAACACACACTAGAGAGTACATGCTGCTGGCGCTAAACGCCAGGGAGGGCGTTTAGCGCCAAAGGAGGAGGAGTTTTCTTGGACGTTTAACGTCCAAAGGGGAGCACCCACAACAAAATTTTTGCTCCCCCTAGGGCATTTAACACCCATTACTGGCAGTAAATGCCGTATATATATATATATATATATATATATATATATATATATATATATTACCCCCTGCTGGCGTTACCCGCGTTTAACGCCTAGAGGGGGGCAACGAGCATAGAAGGAAGTCTTTGTACCGATGGTTAAACCCCAACCTCAATCACTTTTGACCAATGCAAACATCATCCATTCTCTGTCCTCTTTCACCCACTTTTCCATCCACATTCATCCATCCCATCAATCAACACTCCCATAGATTCCCTCAACCCACCTCTCACTCCACCCAATCACCTCTCATCAATCCCATCCATCTCTCCTCCCAACAACCCAAATTCAAATTCACCTCCCCCACCCCTCCCCATAACCGAAACCATCACCTTCCCCACCTATAAATACCCCATCTTCCTCCACTTTCATCACACCTCACACTTTTCTATCCTTCTTACTTCCCTTTTACCAAACACACTTTCTTTTCCCCTTATCCCACCACCAAGGCCAAAGTCCTTCCCCCTTTCTCATCTATCTTTTTCTTCTTACTATTTACCTTTCTTTTCCTATTTTCCATTTTTGTTTTGCTCGGGGATGAGAAAAGCTTTTAAGTTTTATGTTGGGCGCTCCATTTTGCTCCTTCATTTTTTTACTATCTCCATGGCACCCAAGACCAGAGAATCCTCATCAAGAAAGAGGAAAGAAAAGGCCCCCGCATATGATCCTTGGGATTTTACTAGGTTCTCCTCTTTGACACATGAAGCACTTTTATGAGGTGGTGCACAAGAAGAGGGTGATTCCTGAGGTCTCCTTTGATCTGAAGGATGATGAGTACCCAAAAATCCTATATCAGATTCTGAGACGGGGTTAGGAAGTTCTGGCCAACCCCTTGACCGAGGTTGGAGCACTGATAGTGAGAGAGTTTTACGCCAATGCTTGAGTGGCATACAAGCATGCAAGAGGCGTGAACCCGGAGCCAAAGAACTGGCGGACTATGGTCAGAGGGCACATCTTGGATTTCAACTCAAAGAGTGTGAGGGTGGTGCTACAGTTACCACCATCCGGAGAGAACCCCTCACTCAGACACTTGGAGGGTCAACATTAACCAGCAGCTGGATTAGGTCCTTGAGGACATTTGCATACCCAGAGCTCAGTGGAGGAGGAATTCTAAAGGTTAGCCATACCAGTAGATAGAAGATTTTGGAGTTTATCCAACGCTCTATCATCCCTACTAGTAACCATTCTGAGATTACATTCGAGCGAACAGTGATGATTCACTATATAATGCTCGACAATGAGGTGGAGGTACATGAGGTGATACCTTAGGAGATTTACAGGATAGTTGAAAAGTCCTCCACCACCGCGAGACTAGCCTTCCTTCATCTCATCTACTGACTATGTGCAGTAGTTGGAGCTCACATTGAGGGCAATACCCCGATTAGCGTTGAGAGGCCAATCACAAAGAAAGGTATGGAGGATGCTAGAGAGCTTGGAAATGGACCATAGCAAGAGCCAGTTCCACCACCTTCACAGGATATTCTGGAGATGCCTCAGGGGATGTACTTCCCTCCCCATGACTACCAAGATAAGTTGACCACATTTATAAGGCAACTAACTTTATCAGTTGATCAGCTGAGGCTGGAGCATCAGGAACATGATGCACTCCTTCATCAGATGATAGAGGAGCAGAGGAGGCAGCGGCGTGACATAGAGGAGCTTAAGTACTCCAGAGGATTCTCTGGAGGGAGTAGTAGCCGCCATCACTGAGGTGGTTGAGTTTCATTCTCCCTCTCTTTTATCTTATTTCTGTCTTCAGTACTTCAATTTATTTTCCATTTTCTTTTCTAAGTTTGCATGATCATTATTAGGATTTCCTTACTTCTAGTTTAGTTATTTATTTCAGTATTTTATGTTTATTTTTAAAAGATATCTCATGTATTATGCTCTGAACTTAAACAAAAACCAAAAGAAAACGAAGTAGTAAAATGCATGAGATTTTGGGTTATATATTGCACGTTCTAGTTACTTTGATGTGGTAGCACTATCTCTATTTCTGAATGTATGAATTGAATAGTACATATTTGATATTGGAGTTGAGAATATTGGCTCTAGAGGAACAGGAATTTAGAGAAGTATTATTGATTATTGAAGTAAAAGAAACAAAAAAAAAGAATTAAAATAAAAAGAAAAATCAAAAGAAAAAGGTCAAAGGCTTTGAGCATCAATGGTTAGGAGGGTCAAAACTTATCCAAAGCTCAAAAGAGTGGTTTTTCCTAACCATATGCTTGTGGTGTGAAAGTGTCAAGTAACCCTTGACACTAAACACTTAAAGTCGTGACCCATTGTTGTTACAGAGTATGCCTAAGGCTCTAAACACCACTGTCTAAGAGAAATAGAAAGAAAAATTCGAACCCAATGAAGTTCCCTAGTTAAGTGCTTGTGGTGTTTTTGTATCAAATTAAGCTTGAAAACAAAACACTTAGAGTCATGGCTAGGCACAAAGGTACAATGCACCAAGTAAAAGAAAAAAGTTGTGTTCAAGAATCAATTAGAACCTAAAGAAGAGAATCTATAATAACATCCGAGTTCTAGTTCTGAAGGATGCTGATATTTCTTACCTTCAAGGATAGTGAGATGCCAAAGCTATTTAGAAATAGAGTATCATAAACCTTATTCAGTAACCAAATCTGAGCCTCATTGACAACTCAAAGTCTTAAGCATTTTTTCTTCTTGGTCCTATATTGTTTTGGTTGCTTGAGGACAAGCAATGGTTTAAGTTTGGTGTTATGATGCATGAGGATCTTATACCCTTTTTCCCAGCATTTTCTAGTCATTATTAGTTAGATTTTATTTAGTTTCACTTAATTTTAGTGCGAAAACCCTCTTTCGATGATACTTTTAGTTGTTTTAGTATTTTTATGATTTTAGGTGAATTTTGAAGCAATTTGGTGGAGTTTGGAGCAAAAGAAGAAAAGGCTGCAGCAACCCCCCTGGGCGCTAAACCCCTAACTGGCATTTAGCGCTAGCAAGGGATCAAGGCATACATGAGCTTTACTCCCCATGGGGCGTTATACACCCATCTCTGGCGTGAAACGCCAAAAGCAGGCCGAAGACATCCTCTCATTGGGCCTCTAAGTAGATTTAGCACCTCTTAGTCTTATTTCCTTTTGTAATCTTTATTTACAAACGGTATCTTTTTTTTGTCTAGCATTTATTACTAGGTTAGTATATAAGGAATAAGATACACCCTTTCTGGGCATCGGGCATCACACATTATTAGACAGAATTGTGTTTTCTCTGTAAATATGAGCAACTAAACCTCTCTTGGTTAAGGTTAGGAGCTCTGTTTATTTCTATGGATTAGAACTCTTATTCTTCTATTTTAATTTATGTTTAATTCAATTTTAAGCATTGTTTTCATTCTTAATCTTATGAACTAAGTGGAATGAGAGTATGACCCTTTTCTACATGAGTTCTTGTGATTCTCGAGAGAGTTATCTCGCTTGAACTACAACTTGAAAACACTCCTCCTAGACGGCTAATTACATGAATCGATAGGGATAAGCAATATCTATTCATCCGGTTTTGTGGTGATTAGGGTCTTTGTGGTATAAGCTAGTTTTATGAACTTCACCCTCTAATCGGAATTAAGTGAACACGAGAGTGGCAGTTGATGAAAGTTAGGGGAGGCTAAATCACTAAGAGATTAGGGTTTAGAAACTTATGGTTTGCCATAGAATGAATCAGTCATTGTTAAAATAGATGGTAAGAAATTTTAATCCGAAAAGATAAATATCTCCGAGACCTTAACCGTTTTCTCATATTGTTTTCACATCAACTTGTTTATTGCTTTCTTTATTTTATTGCTTATTGTTCTATGCGAATTGCACACCCCAAACCCCTTTTTATGACTCGCCTGACTAAGTCCAACAAGGAAACCATTGCTTGTTCAGTTCGACAATCCTCGTGGGATCGACCTTCACTCACCTGATGTATTACTTGGATGACCCGGTCCACTTGCCGCTTAAGCTGTGTGAGTTCTCAATTCACACACCAATGTGAAGAACGAAAACTTTTTCTGAAGAACACATCAATGCATAAATCAAGATAGAAAAGCTATAACATTAATTCATAGGAATCAACAGAGCTCCTAACCTTAACCAAGGAGACTAGTGACTTATGCTTGACAAAAACAAAAAGCAAAAATATGGGAAACTATAAGGGTTCCAAAGATCCTTTCATAGTGTTTTTAGAACCCTTATATACTAAAGAGAAACTAAACCTAATTATTAAATTCAAACTTAAATTCAAAAAATAAAATAAATAAAATCTAATCTTCTGCATTAAAATCTTCAGCTTTGTATGTTTCTTCAAAGCTTTACTAGTCCCAATTTGCATTCTGAATGGGCTTGGAGTGGCAAAAAGTATTAATAGCGAAGGTTAGGCCGAGTGGCACACTTTTCATATGAAAAACCATGCTTTTCCTATGCACCACCATGCTTTGCATGAAGGAGTGGTATGCTTTTCTAAAGCTGGTCTTTGTTGGTGTGCAACGCCACCCTTGGGCGTGTGGAAGCCCAGCTTTCTTTATTGGCGTGTGGCACGCCATGTGTGGCGTTAAACCCCCATGTGTTCTGGTCCCTGGAACTCAAAATGGGGTCATTGAAAGTCTTCTAGAAACTTGGCCCAGCATGTAACACCAGGTTGTGGCATGTGACATGCCACTCAATTAAACAAGGACTTAGGAGTCGAACTATGGCGTGTGATACGCCCAAAACATGGTGTCACACTCCCAAGTATTTTGCACCAAAAGGGCCATCGAATGCGTTTTGAACTCACATGCCTGTTCTTTTGTGGCGTGTAACACGCCCACTATTCACCGTGTCATGCGTATGCATGAGGCATGCATACGCATGATCCTAACAAAAACCTTCAATTGCGCGTACGCATGCAACATGGGTACGCATGAACCCTCATTTTTCCAGCTTTTGCACATACGCATGTAGCATGCGTACGCTTGAATCTTCAATTTTCCATATCTTATTCGTATGCATGTAGCAAGCGTACGCATGAACTCATTTTTTCAGGTGTTGCACGTACGCATGTGGCATGCATTCGCATGAGTCCAATATCGAAGTCGTTTCCATTCTATACTCCCATTCTCCCTAGCGTGTGGAATGCCAACCATGCACACGTCTAGGGAGTCTTTTTCTTGTGGCATGTGACACGCCACTTTCTTGATGTGTTGCACGCCTATTTTTTGTTCAAATTGCCTTGAGTCTGATCCTCTGGAAAGCTGGCCCAACGTATAACGCCATGTTTTTGTGTGTTGCATGCCATGTTTTTCACTAGGCATTTGAAACACCAGTTTCTCAGCGTGTCAAATGCTACAAAATAATTCACTGGGAGTAGGTATCTACTTGGCATGTGAAACGTCAAGTACGTGTTGTGCCAAACGCCACTAATCATGCATGTTTCTTCTCCCTGGAGTGTTGGCCCGGGGTGCGACGCCCCATGTGGTGTGTGACACGCCAGGGTCTCTATTTGGGAATACTTGGGCATGTTGCACGCCATTGTCTGGTGTGTAAAATGCCATACCTCTGCCTCCTGTTGGATGCTTTCCTGGTTGCTCTCTTTTGCTTTTACTTTGCTCCTCTTTTTCTATCCTTTTTGTACATTTGACAAAAATTCAAAGGAATCAAAGTACTAATAAAAATCATCTAAAAGCATATGATAAATAGGAATAAAGGCCATAAATTTTATCTATAACTTCCCAAAAAAAGTACTTAAGATGCTCATGCGTCAATACCTCAGCATTGGAAGTAGCCTTGGCAGAACTCTCTAAAACCAAAAATAGTTTCATGTAGAAAACTAGAGTTTTAATCTGAAACTTGGAGGTTCAAATGGGTTAGTTGAGCAACCAAGTTGCTGAGAGGCCTCCTAATACCTTCCCTGGTGATACAGTTCCAAATCCAAGATAGGAATATAAGGCCATCTATGTAATAAGTGAAAAAGTGGTGGATGCTCGGCTTTCTAACAATGAGGAGCAAGCTGAAGAAGTTATGAAGTTTGCCAAGGACCTTGAGAAGCAAGCTCTCTCTCTCTCACTGATGTGAGAATTATTGCCAGTTTAGAATTAATCAAAATAAGAATCACTTCGTTAATAGCATAGTCCAAACCAACAATGAACTCTCACAATCAAAGTTTCATTCAAAGATGTCACAACCAATACAAAATAACTGGGAGTTTTTAAGTCCCGGGTCGTCTTCCCTAGGAGTTGCAATTAAGTGATCAATTATTGGCTATGGGAGAATGGGGGTTGAGATAGCAATTGACAAGAATTTAAAGTGCAAGAAAGTAAATAAACATGCAAGGAATCAAATGAAAGCAATTAAATTCAACACAATTAATCAAAGAAAAGAAAAATTTAAGTGCTAAGAAACCTCTTGGCGAAGATTGAGGGTCAAGGTTACCTATCCTAGCTATTGACCACAAACATATAATGATTATGAAGAGTTTATCCCACTTAGTCAACCCTAACATCGAGGATAAGTCAAATAGGCATAGCTGACCTCAATCCACAAGTCCTAGCCAACTCTATTAATGGAAGGCTTAAAGTTAGTTGAAACCAAATCAACTAACTACTATAATATATCAATCAAGAGTGGACATCAATGACTCAAGGGTAACCAAAATCCTAAATTCCAAGCCAAGAGCGAGGAAAAACTAAGTAAAAACTAAGCCAAGCATTTTTATCAAACACTTGGTGTACATGAAAATAAAAGCATATTAAATTGCAATAATAATAAAATCTAAAGCTACCAAGTGTGCTAAACCACTATTTCATGGTTTATCTTGTGCTAATTTGAGTGGTTTTTATCAACTCTTTACCCACTTATTCATATGATTTGCATAATTTCACAATTCCTTCCCAATTTTACTCTATAGTTGAAAACTTGCTTCCTAGACATTTGAATGATATATTTTTAATTCCCCTTTATACCATTCGATGTCGTGATCTGTGCGTTAAGTGTTTTCAGGCTTTATAGGTGGTGCACGAAATTGCAATCACACTTTTGCAATCTGCACAACTAACCAGCAAGTGCACTGGGTCGTCCAAGTAATACCTTACGTGAGTAAGGGTCTATCCCACGGAGATTATTGGTTTGAAGCAAGCTATGTTTATTTTATTATTCTTAGTCAGGATATTAATTAAAATTATCAGTTGGAATTATTAGAAAAATAAAAGAGTGAGGAACAGTTACTTGTTGTGCAGTAGTGGAGACTATGTTGGAGTTTTGGAGATGCTTTGTCCTCTGAATTCCTGCAATGTAATATTCAACTCAATTGTTTGTAAAGTTCCATCCATGGCAAGCTGTATGTAGGGTGTCACCATTGTCAGTGGCTACTTCCCATCCTCTCAGTGAAAACGGTCCAGATGCTCTGTCACAGCACGACTAATCAGCTGTTGGTTCTCGATCATGTTGGAATAGGATCCATTGATCCTTTTGCGTTTGTCATCACGCCCAGCAGTCGCGAGTTTGAAGCTCGTCACAGCCATTCAATCCTTGGATCCTACTCGGAATACCACAGACAAGGTTTAGACTTTCCGGATCCTCAAGAGTGGCCGCCATCAGTTCTAGCTTATACCACGAAGATTCTGATTAAGGAAGCTAAGAGATGATCATTCAATCTAATGTAGAACGAATGTGTTTGTTAGACACACGTTCATGGATTGAGGAAGGTGATGAGTGTCATGGATCATCACCTCCTTCACAATTAAGCGCGAATAAACATCTTAGATCGGAACACACACACGTTTGAATGAAATAGAAATAATTGCATTAATTCATTGAGACGCTGCAGAGCTCCTCACCCCCAACAATGGAGTTTAGAGACTCGTGCCATCAAAGTGTATAAGATTCAGATCTGAAAATGTCATGAGATACAAAATAAGTCTCTAAAAGTTGTTTAAATAGTAAACTAGTAACCTAGGTTTACAGAAAATGAGTAAACTATGATAGATGATGTAGAAATCCACTTCTGGGTCCCACTTGGTGTGTGCTGGGGCTGAGACTTAAGCTTCTCACGTGCCTGGGGCTTTTTTGGGCGTTCAACGCCAGGTTGTAACCTGTTTCTGGCGTTGAACTCCAACTTGTAACCTGTCTCTGGCGCTGGACGCCAGACAGCAGCATGATACTAGCGTTGAACGCCAGTTTACGTCATCTATCTTCGCGCAAAGTATGGACTATTATATATTACTGGAAAGTCCTGGATGTCTACTTTCCAACGCCGTTAAGAGCGCACCAATTGGACTCCTGTAGTTCCAGAAAATCCATTTTGAGTGCAGGAAGGTCAGGATCCAACAACATCAGCAGTCCTTTTTCAGCCTAACTCAGATTTTTGCTCAGCTCCCTCAATTTCAGCCAGAAAATACCTGAAATCACAGAAAAATACACAAACTCATAGTAAAGTCCAGAAATATGATTTTTGCCTAAAAACTAATAATATTCTACTAAAAACCAATTAAAACATACTAAAATCTACATGAAATTACCCCCAAAAAGCGTATAAAATATCCGCTCATCACAACACCAAACTTAAACTGTTGCTTGTCCTCAAGCAACTAGATAAATAAAATAGGATAAAAAGAAATTAAGAAGTAATAATATCTAAGAGTTTTAAATGGAGCTCAGATTCTTATTAGATGAGCGGGGCTTGTAGCTTTTTTGTTTCTGAACAGTTTTGGCATCTCCCTTTATCCTTTGAAATTCAGAATGATTGGCATCCATAGGAACTCAGAATTCAGATAGTATTATTGATTCTCCTAGTGTAGTGTGTTGATTCTTGAACACAGTTACTTTATGAGTCTTGGCCGTGGCCCTAAGCATTTTGTTTTCCAGTATTACCACCGGATACATAAATGCCACAGACACATGACTGGGTGAACCTTTTCAGATTGTGACTCAGCTTTGCTAGAGTCCCCAGTTAGAGGTGTCCAGAGCTCTTAAGCATAATCTTTTGCTTTGGATCACGACTTTAACCACTCAGTCTCAAGCTTTTCACTTGGACCTGCATGCCACAAGCACATGGTTAGGGACAGCTTGATTTAGCCGCTTAGGCCTGGAACTACTTCCTTGGGCCCTCCTATCCACTGATGCTCAAAGCCTTGGATCCTTTTCTTAATCCAATGATTTCTTGTAAATTTTTTTTTTGAATTTTTTTTGCTTCAAGAATCAAATTCATGATTTTTCAGATCATCAATAGTATTTTTCGTGTTCCTCATTCTTTCAAGAGCCAATATTCATAAAATTCAAGATAAAAATTATGCACTGTTCAAGCATTCATTCAGAGAACAAAAAGTATTGCCACCACATATAGTTAATTATAATTTTTATTATTAAGAACTCGAAAAATAAATTACTTCTTTATTCTAATTATCTACTATTTTATTGATGTCTGATGATGATGAGAAAAATAAATTATAACTTAATTGGGAATAAAACCAGAATAGACATACTAATTACTACCACTACTACTATATATATCTCCTAAGGTAAAATTCTATAATAACATTATCACAGAGTTAAAGCTAAATTTAGAACTCAACAACCTGTGTTCTGAGAAGTAGATGTTCCTTTGATCTGTGGGGTGCTTGGTCCTTCAAGAATTAATTTCTGGCGCTTCAGCTCCCTTAAATCACGCCCTTGCTCTTTTTGTTCCTTAAGCAGTTTGCAAAGCATGCTACTTTGATTGTTCTGTTCTTCCTTTATTTGGTTCATAGCTTCTTGCAATTTGGAAATAGATGCCTCAAGATGTTCCCAATATTCGAATTGAGGGAGTTCTGGGAGGACTTCCTGTGCTCTCCTCTTGATTGGATCATCCTGCAGCTATTGTCTGTCCATTGATATTCTAGTGATTGGCCTCTCAACTGAGATATACTCTGTTATTCCCATCTTCACTCCGGCATCTTTGCAGAGCATGGAAATTAAGCTTGGATAGGCCAATCTGGCATCCTTGGAATTCCTGTTTGCTATTTTGTATAGTTCACACGAGATCAGTTGATGGACTTCTACTTCTTTTCCCAAGATGATGCAGTGAATCATCACTGCTCTTTTAATAGTAACTTCAGAACGGTTGCTGGTGGGTAATATAGAACGCCCAATGAAATCCAGCCAGCCTCTGGCTACTGGTTTGAGATCTTCTCTTTTGAGTTGATTTGGGATGCCAGTCGTGCTGGTGGTCCACCTGGCTTCAGGGATGCATATATCCTCTAGAATCTTGTCCAAGCCTTTATTTACCCTCATCATTCTCCTATTAAAGGAGTCTGGGTCATCTTTCAGTTGAGGGAGCTTAAAGATCTCCCTGATTTTGTCAGGATGGGTATGAACAATCTTTCCTCTGACTAAGGTCCGATGGTCATAGAGGGCAGCTCCAATTATTCTTTGCCTGTCTGTCTGCCATAGATTAGCATAGAACTCCTGAACCATGTTCCTTCCCACTTTCGTTTCAGGATTAGCTAGGATTTCCCAGTTTCTGTTTCGAATTTGTTCTTGGATCTCCAGATATTCATCTTCTTTCAGATCGAACTTGACTTCCGGGATCACTGATCTTAGACTCATTATTTTGTGGTAATGGTCTGAATGTTCTTTAGTTAAGAACTTCCCTTGATTCCAAAGTGGCTTTGGAGTATTCTCTTTCTTACCTCTTGGGTTGGGTTATTTTTCTTTAGGGGCCATGATCAAAGTGAGTATGTTTTTGTGATCACGGATAAGCACACCAAACTTAGAGGTTTGCTTGTCCTCAAGCAAAAGAAGAGAGAGAAGAGGGATAGGAGGAAAGCAAGTGTGGAATGGTGGATGAGGAGAGGGGCGCCGAAAGTGAATATAAAGGGAGGGGGTGGGTATTCGAAAATAAGAAAAAGATAAAAGATAAGAGATATGATTTATAAAAGATAAATATGATAAGAAAAGGATATAATTTAAAAAGATCTGAAATAAATCTGAATTTTTAATTTGAAAAAGATTTTAAAAGATAATTAAATTTTGAAAAACTTAAAAAAAAAAGAGTTGGATTGGATTGGAAATCATTTGTCTTTATGGATGAAGATGCATGTAAAATCTTTGAAAAAGGGATTTCAGAAATTAGGGATTTTAGAAATTAGGATTAAAATTTTTGGAATTGAAGGATAATATTTGGAAACATGTTTATGCAAGAAATCATGAATTGAAACATAAAAATTAGAAAATTTTTGAAGAAAAACGAATTTTACCTCCTCCCCACCATCCTGGCGTTAAACGACCAACTGCTGCATGTTTTGGGCGTTTAACGCCCAGCTGTTGCTTCTCTTGGGCGTTAAACGCCAGCTGTTGCTTCTTTCTGAACGCCCAGGACGCTATCAATCTGGCGTTAAACGCCCAGAAGGTGCTTCTTTCTGGCGTTCAACGCCCAGAAGATGCTCCTTTCTAGCGTTTAACGCCCAGATGGCTACCCTTACTGGCGTTGAACGCCCAGTGGGTGCTTCTTTTGGGCGTTCAATGCCCAAAACGTTTCTTACTGGCTTTCTCATGCCAGTGCACTTCCAAATTTCCCTGCAACTCTGTGAATTCAATCAATTGCTATTTTACCTTTTGAGGATACTCTGACATATATCTGTAAAAATCAATTAATTAGCAAAAACAAATAAAATTAAATTTTGTGAATGGCTGGGTTGCCTCCCAGCAAGCGCTTCTTTAATGTCGTTAGCTGGACTATTACTGAGCTTTTAACCAAGTCTCAGTTTTGAGCATTCTTGCTCAAAATTGCTTTCAAGATAATGTTTAACTCTCTATCCATTAACAATGAACTTTTTGTTAGATTCATTATCCTGAAGCTCTACGTATCCATATGGTGATACACTTGTAATCACATATGGACCTCTCCACCGGGATTTTAATTTCCCGGGGAATAATTTGAGCCTAGAATTAAATAGCAAAACTTTCTGCCCCGACTCAAAGACTCTGGATGACAATTTCTTATCATGCCATCTTTTCGCTTTCTCTTTGTAAATTTTTGCATTCTCGAAAGCATTGAGTCTAAATTCCTCTAGCTCATTTAACTGGAGCAATCTTTTTTCTCCAGCTAACTTGGCATCAAGGTTTAGGAATCTGGTTGCCCAGTAGGCCTTGTGTTCCTGTTCCACTGGCAAGTGACATGCCTTTCCATACACAAGCTGGTGTGGAGAGGTCCCTATAGGGGTCTTGAATGCTGTTCTGTATGCCCACAGAGCATCATCCAAGCTTCTTGCCCAATCCCTTCTACGGTTAATTACAGTCCGTTCCAGGATTCTTTTGATTTCTCTATTTGAGACTTCAGCTTGCCCATTAGTCTGTGGGTGATATGGAGTAGCTACCCTGTGGCTAACTCCATAACGAACCAAAGCAGAGTAAAGCTGTTTATTGCAGAAATGAGTGCCCCATCACTGATTAACACTCTAGGGGTACCAAATCTGCTGAAGATGTGTTTCTGGAGGAATTTTAACACTGTTTTAGTGTCATTAGTGGGTGTTGCAATAGCCTCCACCCATTTGGATACATAATCCACTGCCACCAGAATATAAGTGTTTGAGTATGATGGTGGAAAAGGTCCCATGAAGTCAATACCCCATACATCAAACAACTCAATCTCCAAGATCCTTTGTTGAGGCATGGCATAACTGTGAGGCAGATTGCCAGATCTTTGGCAACTGTCACAATTAAGTACAAACACTCGGGAATCTTTATAGAGAGTAGGCCAGTAGAAGCCACATTGGAGGACTCTTGTAGCTGTTCGCTCACTTCCAAAATGTCCTCCATACTGTGATCCATGGCAGTGCCATAGGATCTTCTGCGCTTCTTCCTTAGGCACACATCTACGGATTACTCCGTCTGCACATCTCTTGAAGAGATATGGTTCATCCCAAAGATAGTACTTTGCATCTGTGATCAATTTCTTTGATTGCTGCCTACTGTACTCTTTGGGTATGAACCTCACTGCCTTGTAGTTTGCAATGTCTGCAAACCATGGAACTTCCTGGATGGCAAATAGTTGCTCATCCGAAAAGTTTTCAGAGATCTCAGTAAGAGGGAGGGACGCCCCTTCTACTGGTTCTATTTGGGACAGGTGATCTGCTACATGATTCTCTGTCCCTTTTCTGTCTCTTATTTCTATATCAAACTCTTGCAAAAGCAACACCCATCTTATAAGTCTGGGTTTTGAATCCTGCTTTGTGAGTAGATATTTAAGAGCAGCATGATCAGTGTACACAATCACTTTTGATCCTACTAAATAGGATCTGAATTTGTCAATGGCGTAAACCACTGCAAGTAGCTCTTTTCCTGTGGTTGTGTAGTTCTTCTGTGCGTCATTTAGAACATGGCTGGCATAGTAAATGACGTGCAGAAGCTTGTCATGCCTTTGTCCCAACACTACACCAATGGCATGGTCACTGGCATCACACATTAGTTCAAATGGCAATGTCCAGTTTGGTGCAGAAATGATTGGTGCTGTGACCAGTTTAGCTTTCAGAGTCTCAAATGCCTGCAGACACTCCTTATCAAAGACAAATGGCGTGTCAGCAGCTAGCAGGTTGCTCAGAGGTTTGGCGATCTTTGAAAAATCTTTTATAAACCTCCTATAGAATCTTGCATGCCCTAGAAAGCTTCTGATTGCCTTAACATTGGCAGGTGGTGGTAATTTTTCAATTACTTCTACCTTAGCTTGATCCACCTCTATTCCCTTGTTCGAAATTTTGTGCCCAAGGACAATTCCTTCAGTCACCATAAAGTGACATTTCTCCCAGTTTAAAACCAGGTTAGTCTCTTGGCATCTCTTTAGAACAAGTGCTAGATGGTCAAGACAGGAGCTGGATGAGTCTCCAAATACTAAAAAGTCATCCATGAAGACTTCCAGAAATTTTTCCACCATATCAGAGAAAATTGAGAGCATGCACCTCTGAAAGGTTGCAGGTGCATTGCACAGGCCAAATGGCATCCTTCTGTATGCAAATACTCCAGATGGACATGTGAATGCCGTTTTCTCTTGATCCTGGGGATCTAGTGCAATTTGATTATAACCTGAATATCCATCCAGGAAGCAGTAGTATTCATGACCTGCTAGTCTTTCTAGCATCTGGTCTATGAATGGTAAAGGAAAATGATCCTTTCTGGTGGCTGTATTGAGCCTTCTATAATCAATACACATACGCCACCCTGTAACTGTTCTTGTAGGAACTAGTTCATTTCTTTCATTGTGAACCACTGTCATGCCACCTTTCTTAGGGACAACTTGGACAGGGCTTACCCAGGGGCTGTCAGAAATAGGATAAATAATCCCAGCCTCTAGTAATTTAGTGACCTCCTTCTGCACCACTTCCTTCATGGCTGGATTCAGCCGCCTTTGTGGTTGGACCACTGGCTTGGCGTCACCCTCCAATAGGATCTTGTGCATGCATCTAGCTGGGCTAATGCCCTTAAGATCACTGATGGACCACCCAAGAGCTGTCTTGTATGTCCTTAGCACTTGAATTAGTGCTTCCTCTTCCTGTGGCTCTAAGGTAGAGCTTATGATTACAGGAAAGGTATCACCTTCTCCCAGAAATGCATATTTCAGGGATGGTGGTAATGGTTTGAGCTCGGGTTTGGGAGGTTTCTCTTCTTCCTGAGGGATTTTCAGAGGTTCTATTATTCTCTCTGATTCCTCCAAATCAGGCTGAACATCTTTAAAGATGTCCTCTAGCTCTGATTCGAGACTCTCAGCCATATTGACCTCTCTTACCAGAGAGTCAATGATATCAACACTCATGCAGTCATTTGGGTTGTCTGGATGTTGCATGGCTTTGACAATATTCAACTTGAACTCCTCCTCATTGACTCTCAGGGTTACTTCCCCTTTTTGGACGTCAATGAGGGTTCGGCCAGTTACTAGGAAAGGTCTTCCTAGAATGAGAGTTGCACTCTTGTGCTCCTCCATTTCCAGCACCACAAAGTCAGTAGGAAAGGCAAATGGCCCAATCTTGACAATCATGTCTTCAATCACGCCCGATGGGTATTTAATGGAACCATCAGCAAGTTGAAGACATATCCGGGTTGGTTTGACCTCTTCAGTCAAACCAAGCTTTGTGATAATAGATGCAGGTATTAGGTTGATACTTGCCCCAAGATCACATAGAGCTTGCTTGGTACAATTACCCTCTAATGTGCATGGTATCATAAAGCTCTCGGGGTCTTTAAGCTTCTCAGGTAAGCTTTTCAGAATGACTGCACTACATTCTTTAGTGAGGTAAACTTTTTCAGTTTCTCTCCAATCCTTCTTATGACTTAAGATCTCTTTCATGAACTTAGCATAAGAGGGTATTTGCTCAAGTGCTTCTGCAAACGGAATCTTTATTTCAAGAGTCCTGAGATAGTCTGCAAAGCGGGCAAATTGCTTATCCTGTTTTGCGTGGCGGTGTTTTTGAGGATAAGGCATTTTGGCTTTATATTCCTCAACCTTAGTTGCTGCAGGTTTATTACCTACAGAAGTGGGTTGGGAAGCCTTTTTAGAAGGGTTGTTATCAGCACTTGTATGTGAATGATCCCCCACTGGCATTTGAATGCCAGGGGTGGAAGCTGGAGTGGCGTTAGACGCCACCTCCTTATTTGTTACCGGCGTCTGAACGCCAGAACTATGCTCCCTTTGGGCGTTCAACGCCGGATTCATGCTTGTTTCTGGCGTTGAACACCAGGATTGAGCATGGGCTGGGCGTTCAACACCAGCATTATTCCTCTCTGGGCTCTGATTGTCCTCAGAGGGATTTTGAGTAGCCATTTGTTCATTTCTTGGCTTCCTGCTGCTTTGAAGTGAGGTATTTAATATTTTTCCACTTCTTAATTGAACTGCTTGGCATTCTTCTGTTATTTGTTTTGATAGTTGCTTTTCTGTTAGCTTCTTCTTTCATGGAGGATTCACTGTTTAGGTACATATGCTGATTTCTGGCAACTATATCAATAAGCTCTTGAGCTTCTTCAATTGTTTTTCTCATATGTATAGATCCACCAGCTGAGTGGTCTAGAGAAATCTGAGCTTTTTCTATAAGCCCATAGTAGAAGATGTCTAATTGCACCCACTCTGAAAACATTTCAGAGGGGCATTTTCTCAACATCTCTCTGTATCTCTCCCAGGCATCATAAAGGGATTCATTATCTCCTTGTTTGAAGCCTTGGATGCTCAGCCTTAGCTGTGTCATCTATTTTGGAGGAAAATAGTGATTCAGGAATTTTTCTGACAGCTGTTTCCATGTTTTTATGTTGTTCTTAGGCTGGTTATTTAACCACCTCTTAGCTTGATCTTTTACAGCAAATGGAAACAGTAATAATCTGTAAACATCCTGATCTACTTCTTTATCATGTACTGTGTCAGCAATTTGTAAAAATTGTGCCAGAAACTCTGTAGGTTCTTCGTGTGGAAGACCGGAATACTGACAGCTTTGCTGCACCATGATAATGAGCTAAGGATTCAACTCAAAGCTACTAACTCCAATGGAGGGTATACAGATACTACTCCCATATGAAGCAGTCATGGGGTTAGCATATGACCACAGAGTCCTCCTGGACTGTTCATTTCCACTTAATTCCATGATGGAACAAGGGAGATGATATGTATGTTGATATTATTTATTTAATAAAATAAAAATGGAATAAATAAAAATGAAATAAATAAAATAAAAAAATTAAAAATATTTTGTAAAGATTTTCGAAAAAAAATTTTGAAATTGAAATTTGAAATTTTTATATAAATATTTCGAAAATGTAGTTTAAAATTAGTTAGAAAATATAAATTTTTTTTTTGAATTTTGAATTTTATGATGAAAGAGAAAAACACACAAAAGACACAAGACTTAAAATTTTTAGATCTAATGCTCCTTATTTTCGAAAATTTTGGAGGAAAAACACCAAGGAACACCAAACTTAAAAATTTTAAGATCAAAACACAAGAAAAACTCAAGAACACCTTGAAGACTCACAAGAACACAAGAACAAAAGAAAGAACACCAAACTTAAAATTTTTAGAAAACTTTACTAAATTTTCGAAAATTGAAGAAAAATTAACAATAAAACACCAAACTTAAAGTTTGGCACAAGATTAAATCAAGAAAAATTATTTTTAAAAGAAGTTTTGAAATAAAGATACCCAATTACCAAGAACATAGACCAACGCTCTAGCCAATTGGACAGAAAAGGTAACAATTGTTCTGAATAGGTATATTTCTTTTGGAAGACTAATGCTTTGGATTAGCACAAGAGAAACAAGAAAAGACACAAAACAAGAAAAACTCAAGATCAAACAAGAAAAATAAACAAGGACAACTTGAAGATCAATGAAGGACAAAGAACACAAGTTCGAAAAATTAAAGAAAAATATAAAATATGCAATTGACACCAAACTTAGAACAAGACACTAAACTCACGAAAAAAATTAAAAATTGATAAAGAAAAATAATATTTTTGAAAAAAATTTTTAAAAAGGGATAATAAAAGATGCAATTCTAGTAAAAAGAAAGGATAAATTCTTCCTAATCTAAGCAACAAAATAAACCTTTAGTTGTTCAAACTCGAATAATCCCCGGCAACGGTGCCAAAAACTTGGTGCACGAATTTGCAATCACATTTTTGCAATCCGCACAACTAACCAACAATTGCACTGGGTCGTCCAAGTAATACCTTACGTGAGTAAGGGTCGATCCCACAGAGATTATTGGTTTGAAGCAAGCTATGTTTATTTTATTATTCTTAGTCAGGATATTAATTAAAATTATCAGTTGGAATTATTAGAAAAATAAAAGAGTGAGGAACAGTTACTTGTTGTGCAGTAGTGGAGACTATGTTGGAGTTTTGGAGATGCTTTGTCCTTTGAATTCCTGTAATGTAATATTCAACTCAATTGTTTGTAAAGTTCCATCCATGGCAAGCTGTATGTAGGGTGTCACCATTGTCAGTGGCTACTTCCCATCCTCTCAGTGAAAACGGTCCAGATGCTCTGTCACAGCACGGCTAATCAGCTGTTGGTTCTCGATCATGTTGGAATAGGATCTATTGATCCTTTTGCGTTTGTCATCACGCCCAGCAGTCGCGAGTTTGAAGCTCGTCACAGCCATTCAATCCTTGGATCCTACTCGGAATACCACAGACAAGGTTTAGACTTTCCGGATCCTCAAGAGTGGCCGCCATCAGTTCTAGCTTATACCACGAAGATTCTGATTAAGGAAGCTAAGAGATGATCATTCAATCTGATGTAGAACGAAGGTGTTTGTCAGACACACGTTCATGGATTGAGGAAGGTGATGAGTGTCACGGATCATCACCTCCTTCACAATTAAGCGCGAATAAACATCTTAGATCGGAACACACACGTTTGAATGAAATAGAAATAATTGCATTAATTCATTGAGACGCTGCAGAGCTCCTCACCCCCAACAATGGAGTTTAGAGACTCATGCTGTCAAAGTGTATAAGATTCAGATCTGAAAATGTCATGAGATACAAAATAAGTCTCTAAAAGTTGTTTAAATAGTAAACTAGTAACCTAGGTTTACAGAAAATGAGTAAACTATGATAGATGATGTAGAAATCCACTTCTGGGGCCCACTTGGTGTGTGCTGGGGCCGAGACTTAAGCTTCTCACGTGCCTGGGGCTGTTTTGGGCGTTCAACGCCAGGTTGTAACCTGTTTCTGGCGTTGAACTCCAACTTGTAACCTGTTTCTGGCGCTGGACGCCAGACAGCAGCATGATACTGGCGTTGAACTCCAGTTTACATCGTCTATCTTCGCGCAAAGTATGGACTATTATATATTGCTGGAAATCCCTGGATGTCTACTTTCCAACGCCATTGAGAGCGCACCAATTGGACTTCTGTAGCTCCAGAAAATCCATTTCGAGTGTAGGAAGGTCAGGATCCAACAGCATCAGCAGTCCTTTTTCAGCTTAACTCAGATTTTTGCTCAGCTCCCTCAATTTCAGCCAGAAAATACCTGAAATCACAGAAAAACGCACAAACTCATAGTAAAGTCCAGAAATATGATTTTTGCCTAAAAACTAATAATATTCTACAAAAAACCAATTAAAACATACTAAAATCTACATGAAATTACCCCCAAAAAGCGTATAAAATATCCGCTCATCAATAGGACAGGAATGGCTTAGAGGATGGAAAGGAAGCTTGCAAAAATGGAAGGAACGCAAGGAAACAAAGAAGCTGACAGGTGCGCACGCGCACACATTAGCGCATTCACATATTGACGCGCACGCGCACCTGGTGCGCATGCGTGACATGCACGACCTGCAGAAATCGCAAAAATCGCTAGGGGCGATTTCGGGCCAGTTTTAGACCCAGTTTTTGGCCCAGAAACACAGACTAGAGCCAGAAAACAGCAGAGACTCAAGACACATTTACATTCTGCATAGTTTTAGTTTAGTTTTGGAATATAGAGAGAATTCTACTCCTTCCTCTAGGTTTTCTTCACATTCATAGTTTTAGAGTTTTAGTGTTTTGCTTTGGATATTGAGAAGATTCATTACCTCCGTTGGAGCTTCCTCATTCTAGTTTGTCTCTTTATTCTTTACTCTTTTATTGCCCATTGACTCTGTTTAGATAAGTATGTTCGTGATTTTGGGATTTATTAATGCAAAGAACCATTTTTACTTTTGATTGATTTTTAGTTATTAATTATCATGTCTTCCTTTTATTCCTCCCTTAATTCTGTGAAAGTTATATTCATGATAATGGAGTAGTTCCTTAACTTGATTGGGAGTTGATTAAAAGGAAAACCTTGAGTTGAAATACTCAAGTGTTAATATTAATTGGAAGTGGTTGGCTAATTCTCCTATCTTCGACTCTAATCCTTTCCTAGGAAAGGATTAGGTCGCAAACGATAGGATTAGTTTGAGAGTACTTGACTTTCCCTTATTATATAAGGGTTAACTAAGTAGGATAACAACCCTTTTATTATTACACTTGAGAGAGTTCAACAGGGATAGAACTTCCATTTAATCTTCTCCTGGTCAAGGCTTTCATTTAAATTACATAAATTCTCAATCATTTATTTCTCTGTTTCTCAAACTCAAAAATCTCTTGGAAAATCTCTGATTAATAAAATAGCACTCTTTCTGCAACTCGTTGGGAGACGACCTGGTATTTATACTCCTAGTATTTTATTTCTAAATTTTGTGACAACCCCTTCTAAATTGATACGTGGAGTCAACATTGGTTAAGAGATATACTTGCAACGCTATTTTCTCTATAAACTCTTGATCGGTGATTTTTTCGCCACGTCAATTTTTGGCGCCATTGCCGGGGATCGAACCCGGGTCACCCGCGTGACAGGCGAGAATACTCACCACTATACTACAAACTTTTGGCGTCATATTTATTCTTAAAAGATTTATTCACTTTTAGCCAAGTAGGTATAAGCATTTTGCATTTAGTTGCATTCATACAGATAGGTTGCATCTCATACTGTCTACCATTCCTCTTTACTCTTATAGCCTCTCTTGAGCTTAGCATGAGGACATGCTAATGTTTAAGTGTGGGGAGATTTGATGCACCACTATTTCATGGTACATCTTGTGCTTAATTGAGTGGATTTTATCCACTGATCTCACACTTATTCATTGAATTTGCATGTTTTATATTTTCCTTCCTGATTTTGTGCTATGATTGAAAACATGCTTCTTTGGTCTTAATTTAGCTAATTTTAATCCTCTCTTATTACCATTCGATGCCATGATATGTGTGTTAAGTGTTTTCAGAGATTACAGGATAGGAATGGCTTAGAGGATGGAAAGGAAGCATGCAAAAGTGGAAGGAATACAAGAAATTGAAGGAATCGCAAAGTTGTCAAGCCTGACCTCTTTGCACTTAACTAACCATAACTTGAGATACAGAGGTTCAAATGAGGCGGTTTCAGTTACGTTGAAAAGCTAATATCCGGGGCTTCGCAACAATATATAATTTGCCATAGTTGACTTGGCGTTCAGGGACGCGCACGCGCAAAGCACGCGGACGCGCGCATCTGCGAAATTCCCATAGGCCTGCTTGCGCACCTGACGTGTACGCGCGCATGAGCCGCGACCTGTACGTATCAAAAATTGCCCCAGCAATTTCTGGGCTGTTTTTGACCCAGTTTTCAGCCCATAAAACACAGATTAGAGGCTACAGAGTGGGGGAATCCATTCATTCAATCACAACTTCTCATTCACGCAATTTTTAGGTTTTAGATGTAGTTCTCTAGAGAGAGAGGCTCTCTCCTCTCTCTTAGGTTTTAGGATTAGGATTTCTTCTTCTTCTCAATTCTAGGTTCTATGTTCTTTTAATTTAGTTTCTCCTTTATTTGTTTATAAACTCCATGTTAGTTTTGATTTCTTTATTTAATGCAATTTGAAGTATTTCATATTTATGATTTTAATTTAGCTTTTTACATTTTTAGCTTGTGTTTAGTAATTAGAGACACTTGAGTTATCAAACTCCTTGTTGATTGAAAATTGGAATTCTTTGCTGATTGATTTGAATTTTCCTAACTCTAGTCTTTTTTTAAGAATTGACTAGGACCCGAGGAATCAAATTGATTTATCCACTTAACATACTTTCATAGTTAGAGGTTGACCAAGTAGGAGCAAAAGCCAATTCTCATCACAATTGATAAAGATAACTAGGATAGGACGTCCAGTTCTTATACCTTGCAAGGGTTTTCATGATAATTAGTTTACTTTCTTGTCATTTACATTCCTTGTTCAAACCTTTCAAAAATCCAAAAAGATACTTTTCTCATAATCAATAATAACACACCTCCCTGCAATTCCTTGAGAGACGACCCGAGGTTTAAATACTTCGGTTATCAATTTTATTAGGGGTTTGTTAGTTGTGACAACCAAGTTTTTGTACGAAAGGATTCTTTGTTGGTTTAGAAGCTATACTAGCAATGAGAACTTATTTGTAAAATCCTTTACTAGCAAAAATCCGTTCGTCAAAGTGCAATCAAATAATAACAACTAAAGAGAGCAATAATAACATGGAAACATAAATTTGCATTAAATGAAATTAAAGTCAACAAAAGTGTTCATAACATAAAAGTGACAAAATGAAGGAAATAACAAGAGAAATGAAGAAGATCAAGACAAAAGAGCATGAAAACATAAAGGAAACTACATCAAAACAAGAATTAAAGACTGAAATTAAAGAGAAATTAACACATGAAACCTAAATTCTAGAGAGAAGGGGGAGCTTCTCTCTCTAGAAAACTAAAACAACATAACAAAACCTAAAACTAAATGCTCCCTTTGCCCCCTCTTGGATTAGGGTTGAAATAGCTTCAGAAATGAGTTGGATTGGGTTTTTGAGACCCAAAATTTGCTGCCAGCGAATTGCATTAATGAGGTAACGTGCTGGGACCTGTACGTATGCACACTTTCTATTTCTCTACTTGTGCGTACGCACATAAGGTTGTGCGCACGCACACTTGCTGACCCTCACTTGTGCATGCGCACACTTGTTGAAAAGCTCCAAACTCCAATTCTTCATGAATTCTCCACTTTTACATGCTTTTTCTTCATTCCTTCAATCCAATTTTTGCCTTACAAGTCTGAAATCACTCAACAAACACATCAAGGCATCAAATGGAATTAAAGTAAATAAAATTTATCAATTAAGGGCCTAAAAAGTATATTTTTACTTTTGAGCACAATTTATGGAGAATTTACAAAACCAAGCTATTTCATTGAATAAATGCAAGGAAAGTTGATGAAATCCACCCAATTAGAGCAAATAAATACCATAAAATGTGGATTCATCACTTCCCCACACTTAAACAATAGCATTGCCTCATGCTATACTCAAGAAAGAAACAAGGGGTATTACATGTATTCAATGCAAGGAAACTACTTATGTGCAATCTATCTAAATGAATGCGACCACTTAGTCAAAATGAATCAATTTCCAAGAAAGCATATAATGACCTAAAGGCTAAAGCAATCTTAACCAAGTCAAATCCATAATTGATTAGAGTTATTGAAAAAAATTAACAACTTGCAAGAAAGGAGATAATCAAAGGTGGAAACATAGAATTTGAGCCATCGAACCCCTCACCGAATGTGTATACACTCTAATTGCTCAAGTGTTTAGGGTTGATTCACTTAATTCTCTTCTAATTAAGCTTTCTAAGATTTGTTTTCCATCTAACAATCAACAATCAGTTAATGTATGCATACAAGTATCATGAGGACTTTTCATGGTTGTAATGGGGCTAGGGTGAAGGTAAGGTTATATATGGTTAAGTGAGCTTTATATTTGAATCTTTGACTAACTTAAGCTTTCACCTAACCTACATAACAACCTATACAACTCAAAGCAAACCTAACTACCCATTCCTCACTTTTCTTACACACTCATATATTCTTTTCAATTCACATCCCATATGCATTTTTATTTCTCAAACTTTTGGGGCATTTTGTCCCATTTTCTATTATTCTCCATTTTTTCTTAACATGGAAACATAAATTTATATACAAAAAAGTGTCAATGCATATGGTTTAAGCAATTGATGCATGGGTATGTACTCAATTCCCAAGATTTTTAACAAAAATACAAAAATCCACTTTTATCTCAACTAAAGTTCCCAAACTTCCCCACACATAGATGATACACACTCTCACTAGCCTAAGCTAATCAAAGACCCAAATGAAGGACATTTATTATTTTCCGCTATAAAGCTAGTAATGTGCGAAAATTAAGAACAAAAAGAGGATTAACATAGGCTCAAAGTTGGTTAACAAAGGAAGATAAAAGGGTAGGCTATTTGGGTAAGTGAGCTAAATGAAAAGATAGCCTCAATCATGTAAATACATATATACATCAAACAATGGACATAAAGAATCAAACAAATCAAAGATTGCAGTCATAAAAAGATAATATCACACACAATAATGAAAATAGTGGTTAATATGATGTAACCACATAATGAGGCTCAAACCTCACATGCTTAGGTGTTCTTAGCTTAAAAATATGTTCCACAATATATTTCAAGCAAGTTTCAATAAAAATTTATCACTCAAATCAATTAGGATGTCAATTCCCTATCAAGAATGTTTTTCTTGGAAAATTTCATTAAATTAACTAAGCTTCTTATATGTATGCAAAGAAATGCAATAGACTATGGAAAAATGCAATGAAAACTCTAAAATATATACAAACTAAGAAAAATAAACTATGCAAGTGTTTGGAATTAGAATTTGTCACCAAGATTGCCGATCGGTAACGACATCCCCACACTTAAGGGTTTGAACTGTCCGGGGTGCATCCAAAATGAGCAGGGGGGTAAGCGACTTTGGATTGCCACTTTCAGCTGGTGAATCAATTGGCTACTACGTGCTCTTTCTCCTACTTCCCTTGTTGCTTATGGTGAATCATGCATAAAAAATAGAAAATAACATTGTAAGATGAGTGAATGCAAAAATAAGGAAGCAAAGATTGTTGGAATGAAGCAAGAATCACTAAAATGAGTGAGTGAATAAGTTTGTCACATGAAGGAAACAAGTGTGTGTATTCTAAGTTATGCGGTTTAGAACACACACACTAGCATGGAAAGCTATGTCACAATTATACAAAAGAACATGCACTTCACTCATTCTAGTGTGCTTGAAATACTTTAAAGAAAACTTGTAGGTTAATATAAACAAACAAGCAATGAAGAAGCATGAAAGCATTCAAGCAAGAATCAAGGAATTGTGAAATGGATCATGAAGTAACACCTAATTGACATGAAGTGAAAAATATGGCAAGCATAGTCCACAAAGCTTAAAATGCTCAAAAGAAAAAGTCACTAGGTAAGCTTATGATCAAATTCACACTTTCTCAATTTCAATGCATCAACTAGGTGACTTAAATAAAAATCAATCATAACAAGTATCACCTAACAAAAAAAGCATAAACTAAGACAAAGTGCCTATCTATAGATAATGAAATCAAATTACATAGTAGCCAAAACATGCAATTTAGAAATCCAAAGACATTCTCAAAGGCAATGTTATGAGTACTTGGTATGGGCAAATATTCAACATTCAAAACTCAATCCCAAGTAACAAAGTATGACTTCAATGAAGATATCCAACAATATTTAGCAACAACAACATCAATAATTCAGTAGCAGTATCTCACAGAATCAACAAATCAACTCAATCATCCAATACTTAACACCAAAACAGAAAATTAAACAAACTAACTAAACAAATAACTAACTAACTAACTAACTAACTAACTAGTGATGAGCGGATAATTTATACGCTTTTTGGCATTGTTTTTAGGTAGTTTTTAGTAGGATCTAGCTACTTTTAGGGATGTTTTCATTAGTTTTTATGCTAAATTCACATTTCTGGACTTCACTATGAGTTTATGTGTTTTTCTGTGATTTTAGGTATTTTCTGACTGAAATTGAGGGACCTGAGCAAAACTCTGATAAGGAGGCTGACAAAGGACTGCTGATGCTGTTGGATTCTGACCTCCCTGCACTCGGAATGGATTTTCTGGAGCTACAGAACTCCAAATGGCGCGCTCTCAACGGCGTTGGAAAGTAGACATTCAGAGCCTTCCAGCAATATATAATAGTCTATACTTTATTCGAGATTAGATGATGCAAACTGGCCTTCAACACTTGTTCCACGCTGCATTCTAGAGTCAAACGCCAGAAACACGTCACAAACCAGAGTTAAACGCCAAAAACACGTTACAACTTGGCGTTTAACTCCAAGAGAAGCCTCTGCACGTATAAAGCTCAAGCTCCGCCCAAGCACACACCAAAGTGGACCCCTGAAGTGGATTTCTGCATTTAGACTTATTTCTGTAAACCCTAGTAACTAGTCTAGTATAAATATGACATTTTACTATTGTATTAGACATCTTGGAATAATTTTTGGATTACCTTATGATCCTTTGATCACGTTTATGGGGGCTAGCCATTCAGCCATGCCTGGACCATCACTTATGTATTTTCAACGGTGGAGATTCTACACACCATAGATTAAGGTGTGGAGCTCTGCTCTACCTCGAGTTTTAATGCAAAGTACTACTATCTTTTATTCAATTCAGCTTATTCTTATTCTAAGATATTCGCTGCACTTCAACATGATGAATGTGATGATCCGTGATACTGATCATCATTCTCACCTATGAATGCGTGATTGACAACCACTTCCGTTCTACCTTAGAACGAGCGAGTATCTCTTGGATTCCTTAACCAGAATCTTCGGGGTATAAGCTAGAACCCTTTGGAGGCCATTCTTAAGGATCCAGAAAGTCTAAACCTTGTCTGTGGTATTCTGATTAGGATTCAGGGATTGAATGGCTGTGACGAGCTTCAAACTCGCGATTGTTGGGCGTGATGACAAACGCAAAAGAATCAATGGATTCTATTCCGACATGATCGAGAACCGACAGATGATCAGCCGTGCTATGACTGAGCATTTGGACCATTTTCACTGAGAGGATGGGATGTAGACATCGACAACGGTGATGCCCTACATATAGCTTGCCATGGAAAGGAGTATGAAGGATTGAAAGTAAGAAAGCAGTATGTTGCAGAGATTCAACATGGACAAAGCATCTCCATACACTTATCTGAAATTCCCGCCAATGATTTACATAAGTATCTCTATTTTATTTTATGCTTTATTTATTATTAATTTTGAAACCTTTATAACCATTTGAATCTGCCTAACTGAGATTTACAAGATGACCATAGATTTCTTCATACCAACAATCTTCGTGGGATCGACCCTTACTCACGTAAGGTATTACTTGGACGACCCAGTGCACTTGCTGGTTAGTTGTGCGAAGTTGTGACAAAGTGTGATTCACGTTTGAGAGCGCTACCAAGTCTTTGGCACCATTGTTGATGATCACAATTTCGTGCACCAAGTTTTTGGCGCCGTTGTCGGGGATTGTTCGAATTTGGACAACTGACGGTTCATCTTGTTGCTCATATTAGGTAATTTTCTTTTTGTTTTATTTTCAAAAAATTTTTACTTTTGTTTTCGAAAAATTATTCTAAATTTTTAAGAATGAATTCTAGTGTTTCATGAAGCATGTTGAAGCTTGGCTGGCTGAAAAGCCATGTCTAACTCAATTGGATTGAGGCTTCCCTTTATCAGTATATGAAGTTGGATGAAGTATCAGCTGTTGTATGTCTGATTTATATGCTAAAACTTGGCTGGCCATTGGCCATGTCTAGTGTTTTGGACAGAAGCTTTCACAAAAGGCTTGGCTGGCTATTAAGCCATGTCTAATTCCTGGACCAGAGCTTTAGACTAACATTGCAAAGATTCCTGGAATTCTTATTAAAAATTTTGAATTTCTTATCTTATTTTTCCTAGATGTTTTTGAAAAAAAATAATACAAAAAATTAGAAAATCATAAAAATAAAAAATATTTTGTGTTTCTTGTTTGAGTCTAGTGTCAAATTTTAAGTTTGGTGTCAATTGCATGTCTTTAAACTTTATGCATTTTTTTCGAAAATTTCATGCATGGTGTTCTTCATGATCTTCAAGTTGTTCTTGATAAGTCCTCTTGTTTGATCTTTATGTTTTCTTGTTTTGTGTCTTTTGTTATTTTTCATATGCATTTTTGCATTCATAGTGTCTAAACATGAAAAATTTCTAAGTTTGGTGTCTTGCATGTTTTCTTTTCTTGAAAATTTTTCAAAAATAAGTTCTTGATATTCATCATGATCTTCAATGTGTTCTTGGTGTTCACCTTGACATTCATGTTTTGGGTCATATTTGTGTTTTTCTCTCTCCTCATTAAAAATTCAAAAATAAAAAAATATATTTTCATTATTTCTCTCATAAATTTCAAAAATTTGAGTTGACTTAGTCAAAAATTTTTAAAACTTAGCTATTTCTTATTAGTCAAGTCAAATTTTCAATTTTAAAAAAATCTTATCTTTTCAAAACTTTTTTTTTCAAAAATCAAATCTTTTTCATTTTTTTACTATTCTCGAAAAATTTTGAAATTGTTTTTCAAAATTTTTTTCTTAATTTTATTTCAAAATTTTAAAAACTTTACTAACAATTAATGTGATTGATTCAAAAATTTGAAGTTTGTTACTTTCTTGTTAAGAAAGGTTCAATCTTTAAATTCTAGAATCATATCTTTTAGTTTCTTGTTAGTCAAGTAATCAAATTTTAAATTTAAAAATCAAGTCTTTTCCAAAATATCTTTTTCAATCATATCTTTTCAAAATATCTTTCTTTCAAATTATATCTTTTTCAAATTCAACTTCAAAATATCTTTTCTAACTTCTTATCTTTTCAAAATTGATTTCAAATATCTTTTCCAACTAACTAGTTGACTTTTTGTTTGTTTTAACTATTTCTTATCTTTTTCAAAACCACCTAACTACTTTCTTCTTTCTAATTTTCGAAAATTACCTCCCTCTTTTTCAAAATTTTCTTAATTAAATAATTCAAATTTTAATTTTAATTTTATTTCTTCTCTTAATTTTCGAAAATCACTAACCTATTTTCAAAAATACTTTTGGAAAACTCCTCTCTCTCATCTTCTTCTATCTATTTATTTATCTACTAACACCTACTTCCAAATTTGATGGAAGAAGCATCACAATCCCTACCATTGGAGCAAACAATTTTGAGATGAAACCTCAACTAGTTGCTCTACTGCAATAGAACTGCAAGTTCCATGGACTTCCATCAGAAGATCCCTACCAGTTTTTAACTGAGTTCTTGCAGATCTATGAGACTGTTAAGACTAATGGAGTAGATCCTAAAATTTATAGGCTCATACTTTTTCCTTTTGCTGTAAGAGACAGAGCTAGAACATGGTTGGACTCACAACCTAAAGATAGCCTGGACTCTTGGGATAAGCTGGTCACGGCCTTCTTGGCTAAGTTCTTTCCTCCTCAAAAGTTGAGCAAGCTTAGAGTGGATGTTCAGACCTTTAAACAGAAAGATGGTGAATCCCTCTATGAAGCTTGGGAAAGATACAAGCAGATGACCAAAAGGTGTCCTTCTGACATTCTTTCAGAGTGGACCATTTTGGATATATTCTATTATGGTCTATCTGAGTTCTCTAAGATATGACTGGACCATTTTGCAGGTGGATCCATTCACCTAAAGAAAACGTCTGCAGAAGCTCAAGAACTTATTGACATGGTTACAAATAACCAATTCATGTACACTTCTGAGAGAAATTCTGTGAATAATGGGATGCCTCAGAGGAAGGGAGTTCTTGAGATTGATGCTCTGAATGCCATATTTGCTCAGAACAAAATGTTGACTCAGCAAGTCAACATGATTTCTCAAAGTCTGAATGGATGACAAAATGCATCCAACAGTACTAAAGAGGCATCTTCTAAAGAAGAAGCCTATGATCCTGAGAACACTGCAATGGCAGAGGTAAATTACATGGGTGAACCTTATGGAAACTCCTATAATTCCTCATGGAGAAATCATCCAAATTTCTCATGGAAGGATCAACAAAAGCCTCAATAAGGCTTTAACAATGGTGGAACAAACAGGCTCAGCAATAGCAAGCCTTTTCCATCATCTTCTCAGCAACAGACAGATAATTCTGAGCAGAGTTCCTCTAGCTTAGCAATTATAGTCTCTGATCTGTCTAAAGCCACTTTAAGTTTCATGAGTGAAACAAGGTCCTCCATTAGAAATTTAGAGGCACAAGTGGGCCAGCTGAGTAAGAAAATCATTGAAACTCCTCCTAGTACTCTCCCAAGCAATACTGTAGAGAATCCAAAAAGAGAGTGCAAGGCCATTGACATAATTAAAATTGCCGAACCTAGAGAGGAAGGGGAGGACGTGAATCCCAATGATGAAGACCTCATGAGACGTCTCCCAGACAAGAAGGAGTTCCCTATTGAAGACCTAAAGGAATCTGAGGCTCATATAGAGACCATAGAGATTCCATTAAACCTCCTTCTACCATTCATGAGCTCTGAGAACTATTCTTCCTTTGAAGAGGATGAAGACGTAACTGGAGAGCCAGTTGCTCAATATCTAGGAGCCATCATGAAGTTGAATGCCAAATTGTTTGGTAATAAGACTTGGGAAGGTGAACCTCCCTTGCTCATTAGTGAACTAGATACATGGGTTCAGCAAACTCTACCTCAAAAGAAACAAGATCCTGGTAAATTCTTAATACCATGTACCATGGGCACCATGACCTTTGAAAAGGCTCTGTGTGACCTGGGGTCAGGTATAAATCTTATACCACTCTCTGTAATGGAGAAGCTGTGGATCTTTGAGGTACAGGCTGCCACATTCTCATTACAGATGGCAGACAAGTCAGTAAGGCAAGCTTATGGATTGGTAGAGGACGTGTTAGTAAAGGTTAAAGGCCTTTACATCCCTGCTGATTTCATAATCTTAGACACTAGGAAGGAGAAGGATGAATGCATCATCCTTGGAAGACCCTTCCTAGCCACAGCAGGAGCTGTGATTGATGTTGACAGAGGAGAGCTAGTCCTTCAATTAAATGGGGATTACCTTGTGTTTAAAGCTCAAGGATATTTCTCTACAACCATGGAGAGGAAGCATGAAAGGCTTCTCTCAATACAGAGTCAAACAAAGCCCCCACAATCAAACTCTAAGTTTGGTGTTGGGAAGCCACAACCAAACTCTAAGTTTGGTATTGAACCCCCACATTCAAACTCTAAGTTTGGTGTTGGGAGTCCACAACATTAACCTGATCACCTGTGAAGCTCCATGAGAGCTCACTGTCAAGCTATTGATATTAAAGAAGCGCTTATTGGGAGGCAACCCAATTTTTATTTATCTAATTTTATTTTTATTTTATTTTTCTTTTATGTTTTATTAGGTTCATGATCATGTGGTGTCACAAAACAAATACTAAAATTAAAAACAGAATCAAAAACAGCAAAAGAAATAGCACACCCTGGAGGAAGAGCTTACTGGCATTTGAATGCCTGTAAGGAGCATCTGGCTGGCGTTCAACGCCAGAACAGAGCATGAATATGGCATTGAATGCCAAAAACAAGCAACAATCTGGCGTTTAAACGCCAGGATTACACCCTGAGGAGAGCTGGCATTAAACGCCAGAAACAAGCATGGAACTGGCGTTCAACGCCAGAAACATGCTGCAGACTGGCGTTGAACGCCCAAAACAAGCATAGAACTGGCGTTTAACACCATAAACAAGCATCAATCTGGAGTTAAACGCCAAGATTGCATACAAAGGGCATTTTACATGCCTCATTGGTACATACCTCAGGATCTGTGGATGCCTCATTGGTGCATGCCTCATTGATGATTAGCTGTGCTGTGACAGAACATTTGGACCATTTTCACTGAGAGGATGGGATGGAGCCAATGACAACAGTGATGCCTTACATACAACTTGCCATGAAAAGGAGTATGAAGGATTGAAAGTAAGAAAGCAGTATGTTGCAGAGATTCGACATGGACAAAGCATCTCCATACACTTATCTGAAATTCTCGCCAATGATTTACATAAGTATCTCTATTTTATTTTATGCTTTATTTATTATTAATTTCGAAACCTTTATAACCATTTGAATCCGCCTAACTGAGATTTACAAGATGACCATAGATTGATTCATACCAACAATCTCCGTGGAATCAACCCTTACTCACGTAAGGTATTACTTGGATGACCCAGTGCACTTGCTGGTTAGTTGTGCGAAGTTGTGACAAAGTGTGATTCACGTTTGAGAGTGCTACTAAGTTTTTGGCACCATTGTTGATGATCACAATTTCGTGCACGAACTAACTAAATAACCAACTAAAGGAGAGTATGATAGGTGGTGAATGATAGTGGTGGATGGTAGTTGGAAGAGGGAAAAAAGAGAAGAAAAGAGAAAAGAAGATAAGAAATAGAGATAAGAGAAGAAAAGAAGTATAGTGGTGAAAAAACAGGGTTGTGTGTACGCACATAGGACCGTGCATACACACAAAGGGTTTAAAATGGGAGTGGGCACACGCACAAGCTTGTGCAAGCACTCTGGGCAGAAGGAGAAAATTGGTGTATGCGGGCGCAAACATGCGTGCGGATGCACAGAAAGAGATTTTTTTCGAGAAAATGAAACGTCAAAATTGCCAGCTATCTTGATGTGTGTGCATACGCACACATGTCCATGTGTACGCACAAAACACAAAGAGAATGGGGATGCGGACGCACAAGGTGTGCGAGCGCTGCGAACAAGAGGTGTATAAGCTGGCGTGCACACACACAGTGGAGTGCGTGCTCACAAAACGCAAAAATTGGGGTTGTGTGCGTACGTACAAAGCGCAAAATTCAAAAGGGTGCCCACACACAAGGCGTGCGAGTGCTCTGAACAAGGGCTGTGTTAATGAGTGTGCGTACGTACAAGCTGATACGTACGCACAAGATGCAAATTTTGGGGAGGTGTGCGTACGCATAAGTGTGTGCGCACGCACATGCTCTGTTTTTTTCCAAAAATTTTTAGAGTTCTAAGGCACCAAACTTGAGTTTAACAAAAGGGTTTTAACCCCAAAACATCCAACATTGCACAACTACATTATTCAAACTAAAATTAATCTAACTAAGCTTGAAATTAAACTAAACATAAGTTATCTGCAAGAAACAAAATGCAATGAATTAAAACAATAGTCAAAGAGAGGCTTAGAAGAGTGTTACTATGCTTGGGGTGTCTCCCACCTAGCACTTTTATTTATTTTTCTTAAGTTGGACAATTGGGGGAGCTTTGGCTATGGTGGCTTGTGCTTAGATTCTTCCTTGAATCCCCACCAATGTTTGTTTCACCAATAGCCTCTTGGATCCCAAATCTTGTGTACCTGATCTTCTTGTTGACTCATGTGACTCCATCCGAGTGGCAAGCATCTAGAAATCTCACTCAAGTATCCAAACAATCCATCCAATTGAGAATTACCACAACCATTAAAGCAAAATTTTAAAGATTCAACTTCTATGAACTTAGGATCATGTTTCCAACCACTACCTAATTTTTCTTTATTTTCCAATCCATAAATTTTCCTAAGTTGACTATCATTTTCAATCAAACCATATTCAAGTGGAATAATGAAGCTCAAGGTTAAGGATGTTACCCACTTAAATGAAGGAGGTGATGGTCATTCTTGTATGATCTCCGCCTCTTCAAGTCTTTCAACCACTCCTTTTAATTCCTTGAATTTAACCTTATCCACTTGCAACTCATACTTCAATTCCTCTTCTTTCCCTTGTAGTTCCAAGCTCCCCTCCAATCCACATGCTTCAATTGGAGTTGGTTTTTCACTTTCATTCATAGAGGTGCTTGAATTGTTGGAAAAGTGTAGTGAGGCTAAGTGGGATAAGGCTCCGACTAAGGTAGCCATGATGTTGTCTTGCCTCTTTTGGTACTTTTCTTGTTCTAGAAGGAAGAATTGGAAGGCTTCCTCTGTTGAAGATTGTGGAGGAAAAGAAGATTCATTATGTGGGAGAGGGTCCTCATATGTTGAAGGTGGTTAGCATTGATGAGAGTATTGAGGTAGTGTAGGGTATTTGTGTTGGAATTGTGGTGGTTCTAAGTGTGGTTCATAAGGTTCTTCATGAGGCACATAAGGTTAATGGTATGGTGGGTATAAATTAGGCTCATGTGAAGGTGTTTGGTAATAGTGTGATGTGGCTTGTGAGTAAGGTTGATCATAGTGTTGAGGGTTTGATTGGTATTGGTATGCATCAAGAGGTGGATAGTAGCTATAAGGATGTGGAGGAGGTTCTTGCCAAGAGGGTTTCCTAGAAGCATATAGATCCTCACTCAGTTGATCCAACAATTCATGATGCATTCTATCATTGAGGTTCTCATATCCTACAACATTATAACAACCAAACTCCAAGGCAAAGGGGTGAGAATTCATAAAACAAAGAGGAAATAAAAACAAAATCTTCTAAGAGAAACTAAAACAAATTCCTAACAACTAATAAAAATCAAGCAAACAACCAAAAAGAAGTAAATATTTACGTATCAACATATTTACAATAGCCAACAAATAGCACACATTGCAACTCCCCGGCAACGGCGCCAAAAACTTGATGTCAGAATTATTTCCGGTTTAGAATCAATCAAAATAAGAATCACTTCGTTAATAGCATAGTCCAAACCAACAATAAACTCTCACAATCAAAGTTTAATTCAAAGATAGGCAAAAAATCATCTAAAAGCATATGATAAATAGGCAAAAAGGCCATAAATTCTATCTATAACTTCCCAAAAAAGTACTTAAGATACTTATATGTCAATACCTCAGCGTTGGAAGCAGCTTTGGCAAAACTCTCTAAAACCAAAAATAGTTTCATGCAAAAAACTAGAGTTTCAATTCAAAACTTGAAGGTTCAAATGGGTCAGTTGAGCAATCAAGTTGCTGAGAGGCCTCCTAATACCTTCCCCAGTGATATAGTACCAAATCCAAGATAGGAATATAAGGCCATCTATGTAATAAGTGAAAAAGTGGTGGATGCTTGGCTTTCTAGCGATGAGGGGTAAGCTGAAGAAGTTATGACGTTTGCCAAGGACCTTGAGGAGCACGCTCTCTCTCACTGATGTGAGAATTATTGCCGGTTTAGAATCAATCAAAATAAGAATCACTTCATTAATAGCATAGTCCAAACCAACAATGAACTCTCACAATCAAAGTTTAATTTAAAGATGTCATAACCAATACAAAATAACCGGGAGTTTTTAAGTCCCGGGTCGTCTTTCTTAGGAGTTGCAATTAAGTGATCAATTATTGGCTATGGAGGAATGGAGATTGAGATAGCAATTGACAAGAATTTAAAGTGTAAGAAAGTAAATAAACATGCAAGGAATTAAATGAAAGCAATTAAATTCAAGACAATTAATCAAAAAAAAAAGAAAAATTCAAGTTCTAAGAAACCTCATGGTAAGGATTGAGGGTCAAGGTTATCTATCCTAGCCATTGACTACAAACATATGATGATTATGAAGAGTTAATCCTACTTAGTCAACCCTAACATCGAGGATAAATCAAATAGGCATAGCTGACCTCAATCCACAAGTCCTAGCCAACTCTATTAATGGAAGGCTTAGAATTAGTGGAAACCAAATCAACTAACTACTCTAATATATCAATCAAGAATGGACATTAATGACTCAAGGGTCACCAAAATCCTCAATTCCAAGCCAAGAGTGAGGAAAAACTAAGTTAAAACTAAGCCAAGCATTTTTATCAAACATTTGGTGTACATGAAAATAAAAGCATATTAAATTGCAATAATAATAAAATCTAAAACTACCAAGTGCAATCAAATAATAACAACTAAAGGGAGCAATAATAACATGAAAACATAAATTTGCATTAAATGAAATTAAAGTCAACAAAAGTGTTCATAACATAAATGTGACAAAATGAAGGAAATAACAAGAGAAATGAAGAAGATCAAGACAAAAGAGCATGAAGACATAAAGGAAACTACATCAAAATAAGAATTAAAGACTGAAATTAACAAATAAAACCTAAATTCTAGAGAGAAGGGGGAGCTTCTCTCTATAGAAAACTAAAACAACATAACAAAACCTAAAACTAAATACTCCCCCCTTGCCTCCTCTTGGATTAGGGTTGAAATAGCTTTAGAAATGAGTTGGATTGGATTTTGGAGGCCCAAAATTCGCTGCTAGCGAATTGCATTAATGAGGTCACGTGCTGGGAACTGTGCGTATGCACAATTTCTATTTCTCCACTTGTGCGTACGCACGTATACTTGTGCATGCGCACACTTGCTGAAAAGTTCCAAACTCCAATTCTTCATGAATTATCCACTTTTACATGCTTTTTTTCATTCCTTCAATCCAGTCTCTGCCTTACAAGCCTGAAATCACTCAACAAACACATCAAGGCATCAAATAGAATTAAAGTAAATAAAATTCAGCAATGAAGGGCCTAAAAAGCATGTTTTCACTTTTGAGCAAAATTTATGGAGAATTTACAAAACCAAGCTATTTCATTGAATAAATGCAAGGAAAGTTTATGAAATCCACCCAATTAGAGCAAATAAATACCATGAAATGTGGATTCATCACTCACCCTGCATATGCCAAGGTTGAGCAACCCAATGTGAAGATCTCAATACCTGAGTACGAGCCAACTATTCCATACTCTCACATGCTTCAGGGAGAGATCAAGGATAGGCAATACTCTGACTTTTTGGAGGTATTTAAGACACTACTGATGAGCGGATAATTTATACACTTTTTGGCATTGTTTTTAGTATGTTTTTGGTATGATCTAGTTAGTTTTTAGTATATTTTTATTAGTTTTTAGCTAAAATTCACTTTTCTGGACTTTACTATGAGTTTGTGTATTTTTCTGTGATTTCAGGTATTTTCTGGCTGAAATTAAGGGACCTGAGCAAAAATCTGATTCAGAGACTGAAAAGGACTGCAGATGCTGTTGGATTCTGACCTCCCTGCACTCGAAGTGGATTTTCTGGAGCTACAGAAGCCCAATTGGCGCGCTCTCAACGGCGTTGGAAAGTAGACATCCTGGGCTTTCCAGCAATATATGATAGTCCATACTTTGCCCAAGATTTGATGGCCCAAACCGGCGTTCAAAGTCACCTCAAGAAATCCCAGCGTTAAACGCTGGAACTGGCACCCAAATGGGAGTTAAACGCCCAAACTGGCATAAAAGCTGGCGTTTAACTCCAAGAAGAGTCTCTACACGAAATTGCTTCATTGCTCAGCCCAAACACACACCAAGTGGGCCCGGAAGTGGATTTTTATGTCATTTACTCATTTCTGTAAACCTTAGGCTACTAGTTATCTATAAGTAGGACCTTTTACTATTGTATTAGAGGACTTTGGTAGCTATCTTCGTTTTAGGCTATCTTAGATCATTGGGAGGCTGGCCATTCGGCCATGCCTAGACCTTATGCTTATGTATTTTCAACGGTGGAGTTTCTACACACCATAGATTAAGGTGTGGAGCTCTGCTGTACCTCGAGTATTAATGCAATTACTATTGTTCTTCCATTCAATTCCGCTTGTTCTTGTTCTAAGATATCACTTGTTCTTCAACTTGATGAATGTGATGATCCGTGACACTCATCATCATTCTCACTTATGAACAAGGTGACTGACAACCACTTTTGTTCTACAAGCAACCAAGGCTCTAGTGAATATCTCTTGGATTCCTGATTGCACGATGCATGGTTGATCGCCTGACAACCGAGTGCTCGCCTGACAAATGAGCCAACCATTCCGTGAGATCAGAGTCTTCGTGGTATAGGCGAGAACTGATGGCAGCATTCAAGAGAATCCGGAAGGTCTAACCTTGTCTGTGGTATTCTGAGTAGGATTCAATGACTGAATGACTGTGACGTGCTTCAAACTCCTAGCAGGCGGGGCGTTAGTGACAGACGCAAAAGTATCGATGGATATTATTCCGGCCTGACCGAGAACCGACAGCTGAATTCCGCTATGCCGTGACAGGGCATATGCAATCGCTTTCACTGAGAGGATGGGAGGTAGCCATTGACAACGGTGAAACCCTACACGAGCTTGCCATGGAAAGGAGTAGGAAGGATTGGATGAAGACAGTAGGAAAGCAGAGAGACAGAAGGGAAGGCATCTTCATGCGCTTATCTGAAGTTCCTACCAATGAATTACATAAGTATCTCTATCTTTATCTTTTATGTTATTTTCGTTCATCACCATATACATTTGAGTCTGCCTGACTAAGATTTGCAAGATGACCATAGCTTGCTTCATACTAACAATCTCCGTGGGATCGACCCTTACTCACGTAAGGTATTACTTGGACGACCCAGTGCACTTGCTGGTTAGTTGTGCGAAGTTGTGTAATGCCATGGAATTGAGCTACCAAGTTTTTGGAGTTCATGACCGGGGATTATGAGAGTTGTGAAAAGTATTGTTCACAATTTCGCGCACCAAGTTTTTGGCGCCGTTGCCGGGGATTGTTCAAGTTTTGAGCAAGCTTTTGGTAACAATGCCTGAGATTGTCAAGTTTGGACAACTGACGGTTCATCTTGTTGCTTAGATTAGGTATTTTTTTTCGAAATTCTTGAAGATGAATTCTAGAGTTTCATGATGATTTGTTTAAATCTGGCTGGCTGAGAAGCCATGTCTAATCTCATTGGACCGAGGTTTCAACTTATCATCACAAGAGCTTGTTGATTTTTATCAATCTTGCTTTTGGAGCAGTGATCTGCTAAGGCTTGGCTGGCCTTTGGCCATGTCTAGTGTTTTGGACCGAAGCTTTCTTTGAAAGCTTGGCTGGCTGTGAAGCCATGTCTAATTCCTGGACCGGAGTCTTAGGCTAGCATTGCACTGATTCCTGGAATTCTCATTAAGAATTTTGATATCTTTTTCCACTTAATTTTCGAAAAACAGGAAAAAAAAAATCAAAAAAATTTCATAAAAACCAAAAATATGTTATGTTCATTGTTGAGACACTAGTCTCATCTTAAGTTTGGTGTCAATTGCATACATTCATTCATGTATCTTAAGGATCTTCAAGTAATTCTTGATGATTTCTTACTCTGATCTTTGAATTCTTTTGGCTTGAGTGTTTATGCGTCTCATATAGTGTCAGTAGTATACAAACTGCTAAGTTTGGTGTCTAGCATGCATTGTTATTTCATTCTTGTTGCATTTTGATTATTAAAAATCCAAAAATATTTTTAATTTGTGTCTTCTCAAGTCAATAATACAAAGAATTGAAGATTCAGAACATGCTGCAGAGGAATTATACAGAAAAAGCTGAGCATTCAAAAATGCCCAGTGAAGAAGACAGACTGGCGTTTAAACGCCAGCCAGGGTACCTGGTTGGGCGTTTAACGCCCAAAGAGGTAGCATTTTGGGCGTTAAACGCCAGAATGGAGGCCATTCTGGGCGTTTAACGCCAGGATGGCAAAGGGGGAAGATTTTGTTTTCAAATCATTTTTTTCAAGTTTTCTAAGCTTTTCAAAATCAAATCTTTTTCAAATCATATCTTTTCAATCAAATGTTTTCAAAATCAATTCCTTTCCTTTTTCAAAGATACTTACTAACAATTAATGATTTGATTGAACATCTCAAATATGTTGCCTTTTCTGTTGAGGAAGGTTTAATGTTTGAATCATATCTTTTCTTGTTAGACAAGTCATTGATTTTCAAAATCAAATCTTTTAAAAAATTGTTTTCAAAACATATCTTTTAAAATCGTTTTTAAATCAAATCTTTTCAATCATATCTCTTTAATCACATCTTTTTCAAAATCAGTTTTCAATCAAATCTTTTTAACTTCTAATTTCAAAATCTTTTTCAAAAATCACTTGATTTCTTTTCCACTTTCAATTTTCGAAAATTATCAATCAATTTTTAAAATGTTTTTGACATCTTTCTAATTAATTTTCAAAAATTCTCTTCCCTCCTTCTCACATCCTTCTATTTATGGAGTACTACTCCTTCTTAATGCACAATTCGAACTTTATATCATCAAGTTCGAATTCTTCTACCTTCTTTCTTCTATTTTTCTTTTCCTCTGACACCTCAAGGAATCTCTATACTGTGACATAGAGGATTCCACATCTTCTTGTTCTCTTCTCTTTCATATGAGTAGGAGCAGAGACAAGGGCATTCTTGTTGAAGCTGACCCTGAACCTGAAAGGACCTTGAAGAGAAAGCTAAGAGAAGCCAAAGCACAACTCTCTTTAGAGGACCTGACCGAATTCTTCAAAGAAGAAGAACACATGGCAGCCGAAAACAACAACAATGCCAACAATGCAAGGAAGGTGCTGGGTGACTTTACTGCACCTACTCCCAACTTCTATGGGAGAAGCATCTCTATCCCTACCATTGGAGCAAACAACTTTGAGCTTAAGCCTCAATTAGTTTCTCTAATGCAACAGAATTGCAAATTCCATGGACTTCCAATGGAAGATCCTCATCAGTTTTTAGCTGAGTTCTTGCAAATCTGTGACACAGTCAAGACTAATGGGGTTGACCCTGAGGTCTACAGACTGATGCTATTCCCTTTTGCTGTAAGAGACAGAGCTAGAATATGGTTGGACTCACAACCTAAAGATAGCCTGGACTCTTGGGAAAAGCTAGTCAATGCCTTCTTGGCAAAGTTCTTTCCACCTCAAAAATGGAGTAAGCTTAGAGTGGAAGTCCAAACCTTCAGACAGAAGGATGGAGAATCCCTCTATGAAGCTTGGGAAAGATACAAACAATTGATCAGAAAATGTCCTTCTGACATGCTTTCTGAATGGAGCATCATAGGTATTTTCTATGATGGTCTCTCTGAACTATCCAAGATGTCTTTGGATAGCTCTGCTGGAGGATCTCTTCATCTGAAGAAGACGCCTACAGAAGCTCAAGAGCTGATTGAAATGGTTGCAAATAACCAATTCATGTACACTTCTGAAAGGAATCCTGTGAACAATGGGACAAATCAGAAGAAAGGAGTTCTTGAGATTGATGCTCTGAATGCCATTCTGTCTCAGAACAAGATATTGACTCAACAAGTCAATTTGATTTCTCAAAGTCTGTCTGGAATGCAAAATGCACCTGGCAGTACTAAGGATGCTTCATCTGAGGAAGAAGCTTATGATCCTGAGAACCCTTCAATGGAAGAGGTGAATTACCTAGGAGAGCCCTATGGAAACACCTATAATTCTTCATGGAGAAATCATCCAAATTTCTCATGGAAGAATCAAGAGAGACCTCAACAAGGTTTCAATAACAATAATGGTGGAAGAAACAGGTTTAGCAATGGCAAGCCTTTTCCATCATCTTCTCAGCAACAGACAGAGAGTTCTAAGCAGAATACCTCTGACTTAGCAACAATGGTCTCTGATCTAATCAAAACCACTCAAAGTTTCATGAATGAAACAAGGTCCTCCACCAGAAAAGGACAAATGGGTCAGCTGAGCAAGAAAATTACTGAACTCCCTCCTAGTACTCTCCCAAGCAACACAGAAGAAAATCCAAAAGGAGAGTGCAAAGCTATTAACATGGCCGAATTCTGGGAGGAAGGAGAGGCAGTGAACGCCACTGAGGAAGACCTCAATGGGCGTGCACTGGCCTCCACTGAGTTCCCCAATGAGGAACCATGGGAATCTGAGGCTCAAAATGAGACCATAGAGATTCCATTGGACTTACTTCTGCCTTTCATGAGCTCTGATGAGTATTCTTCCTCTGAAGAGGATGAGTATGTCACTGAAGAGCAAGTTGCTAAATACCTTGGAGCAATCATGAAGCTAAATGACAAGTTATTTGGAAATGAGACTTGGGAAGATGAACCTCCTTTGCTCACCAAAGAACTGGATGACTTGTCTAGGCAGAAATTACCTCAAAAGAGACAAGATCCTGGAAAGTTTTCAATACCTTGTACCATAGGCACCATGACCTTCAAGAAGGCTCTGTGTGACTTAGGGTCAAGTGTAAACCTCATGCCTCTCTCTGTAATGGAGAAGCTAGGGATCTTTGAGGTGCAAGCTGCAAGAATCTCACTAGAGATGGCAGACAACTCAAGAAAACAAGCTTATGGACTTGTAGAGAATGTTTTGGTTAAGATTGAAGACCACTACATCCCTACTGATTTCATAGTCCTAGAGACTGGGAAGTGCATGGATGAAACCATCATCCTTGGCAGACCCTTCCTAGCCACAGCAAAGGCTGTGATTGATGTTGATGGAGGTGAACTGATCATTCAAGTGAATGAAAAATCCTTTGTGTTTAAGGCTCAAGGATATCCCTCTATCACCATAGAGAAGAAGCATGAAGAGCTTCTCTCAAATCAGAGACAAACAGAGCCCCCACAGTCAAACTCTAAGTTTGGTGTTGGGAGGCCACAACCAAACTCTAAGTTTGGTGTTGAACCCCCACAGTCAAACTCTAAGTTTGGTGTTGGGAGGTTCCAACATGACTCTGAGTATCTGTGAGGCTCCATGAGAGTCCTCTGTCAAGCTAATGACATTAAAGAAGCGCTTGTTGGGAGGCAACCCAATGTTTTATAATTAACTATTTCCTTTTGTTATTTTATCTTTTTTTGTAGGTTGATGATCATGAGAAGTCACAAAATCAATGAAAAAAGCAAAAACAAAATGAAAAACAGGAAGAAAAACAGCACACCCTGGAGGAAGATGTTGCTGGCGTTTAAACGCCAGTGAGGTTAGCTGTTGGGCGTTTAACGCCCAGCCTGGCACCATTCTGGGCGTTTAACGCCAGAAAGGGGCACCAGACTAGCGTTAAACGCCAGAAAAGAGCAAGAACCTGGCGTTAAACGCCAGGAATGGGCACCAGCCCGGCGTTTAACGCCAGAAATGGCTCAAAACGTGATTTTGAGCAACATTTGGTGCAGGGATGACTTTTCCTTGACACCACAGAATCTGTGGACCCCACAGGACCCCCACCTACCCCACCCCCACTCTCTCTCTTCTTCCCCCATTCACCAATCACCTCAATACCTCTTCCCCAAAAACCCTTCACCTATCAAATCCCATCTTTCTCTTCACCACTCACATCCATCCTTCATAATACCCCACCTAACCTTCCATTCAAATTCAAACCACTTTCCCACCCAAACCCAACCATAATGGCCGAACTCCATCTCCTCTCTCTCCTATAAATACCCTTCTTCATTCCTTCATTTTCACACAACCTAAACACCACTTCTCCCCTTCTTTGGCCGAATACAAAGCCATCCCTTTCTCCCTCATTTCATCTTCTTCTACTCTCTTCTTTCTTCTTTTGCTCGAGGATGAGCAAACCTTTTAAGTTTGGTGTGGTAAAAGCGTTGCTTTTTCGTTTTTCCATAACTATTTATGGCATCCAAGGCCGGAGAAACCTCTAGAAAGAGGAAAGGGAAGGCAAAAGCTTCCACCTCCGAGTCATGGGAGATGGATAGATTCATCTCAAGGGTGCATCAAGACCACTTCTATGAAGTTGTGGCCTTGAAGAAGGTGATCCCCAAGGTCCCCTTTTCACTCAAAAAGGGTGAATATCCGGAGATCCGCCATGAGATCCGAAGAAGAGGTTGGGAAGTACTTACCAACCCCATTCAACAAGTCGGAATCTTGATGGTTCAAGAGTTCTATGCCAATGCATGGATCACAAAGAACCATGATCAAAGTATGAACCCGAATCCAAAGAATTATCTTACTATGGTTCGGGGGAATTACTTGGATTTTAGTCCGGAAAGTGTATGGTTGGCATTCAATTTGCCCATGATGCAAGGAGATGAACATCCTTACACTAGAAGGGTCAACTTTGATCAAAGGTTGGACCAAGTCCTCACAGTCATATGTGAAGAGGGCGCACAATGGAAGAGAGATTCAAGAGGCAAGCCGGTTCAATTGAGAAGGCATGACCTCAAACCTGTGGCTAGAGGATGGTTGGAGTTCATCCAACGCTCAATCATTCCCACTAGCAACCGGTCCGAAGTTACTCTAGACCGGGCCATCATGATTCATAGCATTATGATTGGAGAAGAAGTGGAAGTTCATGAGGTTATAGCCCAAGAACTCTATAAAGTGGCGGACAAGTCTTCCACCTTGGCAAGGCTAGCCTTTCCTCATCTCAATTGTCACCTCTGTTATTCAGTTGGAGTTGACATAGAAGGAGATACCCCTATTGATGAGGACAAGCCCATCACCAAGAAAAGGATGGAGCACACAAGAGACCCCTCTCATCATGAGATCCCTGAGATCCCTCAAAGGATGCACTTTCCTCCACAAAACTATTGGGAGCAACTAAACACCTCCCTAGGAGAACTAAGTTCCAACATGGGACAACTAAGGGTGGAGCATCAAGAACACTCCATCATCCTTCATGAAATAAGAGAAGACCAAAGAATCATGAGGGAGGAGCAACAAAGACAAGGAAGAGACATTGAGGAGCTCAAGCACTCCATAGGACCTTCAAGAGGAAGAAAGAGCCGCCATCACTAAGGTGGACCCGTTCTTTGATTTCCTTGTTCTTTAGTCTTCTATTTTTCGAATTTTATGCTTATGTTTATCTATGTTTGTGTCTTGTGATCATTAGTGTCTTAGTGTCTATGCCTTAAAGTTATGAATGTCCTATGAATCCATCACCTTTCTTGAATAAAAATGTGCTTAAATGAAAAAAAAAAGAATTGCATGAATTTTGAATTTTATAATAGTTTAATTATTTTGATGTGGTGGCAATACTCTTGTTCTCTGAATGTATGCTTAAACAGTGCATATGTATCTTGAATTTGTGGTTCATGAAGGTTGGCTCTTGAAAGAATGATGAAAAAGGAGACATGTTACTGAGGATCTGAAAAATCATTTAAAAATGATTCTTGAAGCAAGAAAAAGTAGTGAATACAAAAAAAAAAGAAAAAAAGCAAGCGAAAAAAAAAGAGAGAAAAAAAGAAAACCGAAAAAAAAAAGAAAAAAAAAGAGAATAAAGTTGTGATCCAAGGCAAAAAGAGTGTGCTTAAGAACCCTGGACACCTCTAATTGGGGACTTTAGCAAAGCTGAGTCACAATCTGAAAAGGTTCACCCAATTATGTGTCTGTGGCATGTATGTATCCGGTGGTAATACTGGAAGACAGAGTGCTTTGGGCCAAGGCCAAGACTCAATAAGTAGCTGTGTTCAAGAATCATCATACTTAACTAGGAGAATCAATAACACTATCTGGATTCTGAGTTCCTAAAGAAGCCAACCATTCTGAATTTCAAAGGATAGAGTGAGATGCCAAAACTGTTCAGAGGCAAAAAGCTAAAAGCCCCGCTCATCTAATTAATACTGATCTTCATAGATGTTTTTGGAATTCATTGCATATTCTCTTCTTTTTATCTTATTTGATTTTCAGTTGCTTGAGGACAAGCAACAATTTAAGTTTGGTGTTGTGATGAGCGGATAATTTATACACTTTTTGGCATTGTTTTTAGTATGTTTTTGGTATGATCTAGTTAGTTTTTAGTATATTTTTATTAGTTTTTAGCTAAAATTCACTTTTCTGGACTTTACTATGAGTTTGGGTGTTTTTCTGTGATTTCAGGTATTTTCTGGCTGAAATTGAGGGACCTGAGCAAAAATCTGATTCAGAGACTGAAAAGGACTGCAGATGCTGTTGGATTCTGACCTCCCTGCACTCAAAGTGGATTTTCTGGAGCTACAGAAGCCCAATTGGGGCGCTCTCAACGGCGTTGGAAAGTAGACATCCTGAGCTTTCCAGCAATATATGATAGTCCATACTTTGCCCAAGATTTGATGGCCCAAACCGGCGTTCAAAGTCACCTCAAGAAATCCCAGCGTTAAACGCTGGAACTGGCACCCAAATGGGAGTTAAACGCCCAAACTGGCATAAAAGCTGGCGTTTAACTCCAAGAAGAGTCTCTACACGAAATTGCTTCATTGCTCAGCCCAAACACACACCAAGTGGGCCCGGAAGTGGATTTTTATGTCATTTACTCATTTCTGTAAACCTTAGGCTACTAGTTATCTATAAGTAGGACCTTTTACTATTGTATTAGAGGACTTTGGTAGCTATCTTCGTTTTAGGCTATCTTAGATCATTGGGAGGCTGGCCATTCGGCCATGCCTAGACCTTATGCTTATGTATTTTCAACGGTGGAGTTTCTACACACCATAGATTAAGGTGTGGAGCTCTGCTGTACCTCGAGTATTAATGCAATTACTATTGTTCTTCCATTCAATTCCGCTTGTTCTTGTTCTAAGATATCACTTGTTCTTCAACTTGATGAATGTGATGATCCGTGACACTCATCATCATTCTCACTTATGAACAAGGTGACTGACAACCACTTTTGTTCTACAAGCAACCAAGGCTCTAGTGAATATCTCTTGGATTCCTGATTGCACGATGCATGGTTGATCGCCTGACAACCGAGTGCTCGCCTGACAAACGAGCCAACCATTCCGTGAGATCAGAGTCTTCGTGGTATAGGCGAGAACTGATGGCAGCATTCAAGAGAATCCGGAAGGTCTAACCTTGTCTGTGGTATTCTGAGTAGGATTCAATGACTGAATGACTGTGACGTGCTTCAAACTCCTAGCAGGCGGGGCGTTAGTGACAGACGCAAAAGTATCGATGGATATTATTCCGGCCTGACCGAGAACCGACAGCTGAATTCCGCTATGCCGTGACAGGGCATATGCAATCGCTTTCACTGAGAGGATGGGAGGTAGCCATTGACAACGGTGAAACCCTACACGAGCTTGCCATGGAAAGGAGTAGGAAGGATTGGATGAAGACAGTAGGAAAGCAGAGAGACAGAAGGGAAGGCATCTTCATGCGCTTATCTGAAGTTCCTACCAATGAATTACATAAGTATCTCTATCTTTATCTTTTATGTTATTTTCGTTCATCACCATATACATTTGAGTCTGCCTGACTAAGATTTGCAAGATGACCATAGCTTGCTTCATACTAACAATCTCCGTGGGATCGACCCTTACTCACGTAAGGTATTACTTGGACGACCCAGTGCACTTGCTGGTTAGTTGTGCGAAGTTGTGTAATGCCATGGAATTGAGCTACCAAGTTTTTGGAGTTCATGACCGGGGATTATGAGAGTTGTGAAAAGTATTGTTCACAATTTCGCGCACCAACTACACATCAATATCCCATTTATAGAAGTTTTTGAACAAATGCTTATGTATGTTAAATTCATGAAGGAATTGTTGTCTAAGAAAAGATCCCTGAAGAGAGGCCAAACAATGGTACTAACAAGAGAGTGTAGTACAATCATTCAAAGGAATCTACCAAGTAAGAAGCCAGATCTTGAAAGTTTTCAAATCCCATGTACCATTGGAAACAACACCTTTGAAGGAACGTTGTGTGATTTAGGGGCGAGTATCAATTTGATGCTACTCTTTGTGATGAAAAAGCTGCAAATTCAAGAGGTAAAACCCATGAGACTAGGTCTTCAATTGTCACACAAATCTATAAGGCAGGCACATAGGGTGGTTGAGAATGTTTTGGTCAAGGTGGGAAAGTTCTTCCTCTAAACAGATTTTGTGATTCTTGACATGGAGGAAGATGAAAATTTTTCCATTATTCTAGGCATCGATGTTTGTGATCAAAGTTTAGCTATATGCTTGTGATGTGATGAGAGGATATTTTATACGCTTTTTGACATCATTTCATATAGTTTTTAGCATGTTTTGTTTAAGTTTTATTATGTTTTCATAGGTTTTAGTGCAAAATTCACATTTTTGGATTCTACTTTGAGTTTTTGTGTTTTATGGTAATTTCAGGTATTTTTTGGCTGAAATTGAGGAGTTTGAGCAGAAGTCTAATTCAGAGACAGAGAAAGCATTGCAGATGCTGTCAGGATCTAACCTCTATGCACTCGAAAGCATATTTCTGGAGCTACAGAAGTCCAAATGGCGCACCCTCAATGACTATAGAAAGCTAACATCTAGGGCTTTCCAGAAATATATAATAGTTTATACTTTGCTTTGGAAATAAATGCCTAAAAATGGCATTTAACGCTAGCTACCAACCCCAATCCTGGTGTCCAGTGCCCACAGGGGAGCAACTGGAGTTCAACGCCCAAAAGAGGGTCCCTAGCCAGCGTTTAACGCCCCTAAGGGACACTAGAATGTGGAAGACACTCAAGCTCAGCCCAAACACTCACCAAGTGGGCCCCAGAAGTGAATTTTAGCACTATCAACTTAGATTATCTTATTTCTGTTCCTTAGTCATTAGATTATTATATATAGGAGAAAATCACTGATGAACGAATTCCTCGCATGGTCTAGAATTCACAAATAAGTTCTCATTGAAAGTATAGCCTCTAAACCAACAAAGAATCCTTTCATAAAAAAAGTTTGGTTGTCACAAGTAACAAAACCCCTAAAAAGTAATAATCGAAGTATTTAAACCTCGGGTCGTCTCTCAAGGAATTGCAGAGAAGTGTGTTTATTATTGGTTATGAGATTTTCTGAGAAATTTTGGAGTTGGAGGGTGGAAAAATAAATGATTATAAATTGAAGCAATGAAAATTAACAAGAGGTTTTATGTAATTAAAATAAAAAGCCTTTGCTAGGAGAAGATTAATCGAAAGTTCTATCCTTGTTGGATTTCCCAAGATTAATAATAATAGGTTTTTGTTTCTACTTAGTTAACCCTCAACGAATGAAAGAAAGTCAAGTAGTTGAGCCAACTTCTATTCACAATTTCTAATCCTCTCCCTTGGGAAGGATTAGCGTTAGCAACTAGAGAGCTAGCCAATAACTTCCAGTTACTATTTAACTCTTGAGTTTTCCAACTCAAGGGTCTCCAAATATTAATCTAACTCCAAAGCCAAGTTGGAGGCCTACTCCGTTGATATGGATGCCAATTTCGCATACATGTAAAGGGAGTAGGAAGAAGACATGATAATAAGACTCAATTGAAAATAATCAACAAATAAAGAGATTAAATAGAAAAGTATCCTTGCATCAATTAATTCCAATATCGAAGGTATCCATATAACTCTGAACAAAGTAAATGGCAAATAAAAGAGTAAGGAAATAGAAAATAAACAAGAATGATAAAACTTCAACGGAGGTAGTAATATCCAACTCAAGAGCATAAAACTAGGAATCCTAAAATATAGAGAGAGGAGAGAGCCCTTCTCTCTAGAAAACTACATCTAAAACCTAAATTGTGAATAATGAGAAGTGCATAACGTGAAGTCCTTCCCATCCTGCTCCACTCCCAGCCTCTAATCTGTGTTTTTCGGGCTTGGAACTAGCCAAAAGGAGCCCAAAAATCACTCCCAACACTTTCTGCAATTTCTGCACGTGATGCATGTCACGCGTACGTGTCAGTCACACGCACGCGTCGCTTTTCTTCTACGCTAGTCACGCGTACGCGTCGTCCATGCGTACGCGTTGCTGCCAGCTCCTCAAAATTTCATTTTCTCGCATTCCTTCCACTTTTACATGTTTTCTTTCCATCCTCTGAGCCATTCCTACCCTATAAAGCCTGAAAATACTTAACACACAGATCATGGCATCGAATGGTAATAAAGGATAATTAAAATTGACAGTTTAAAGGCCTAGGAAATATGTTTTCAACTATACCACATAATTCGGAAGAAAAATGTAAAACATGCGATTTCTATGAATAAATGTGAAATTAGTGGATAAAATCCACTCAATTAAGCACAAGATAAACTTTAAAATAGTGGTTTATCAATCTCCCCACACTTAAACATTAGCATGTCCTCATGCTAAGCTTAAGAGAACTAAAAGAGTGAAGGCAAAATGGTAGAACTTATGCAATGCAACCTATCTATATGAATGCAACTATATGCAAAAATGATTCTACCTACTTGGTTAAAAGTAAATCAAATTCTCCAAGAACAAATATAAAATGGGTTCCACTAATTCAAATCATAAAAAATGAAGTAAAATAGACTTGCAGAAGAAGATATCTCATGAAAGCCAGGAACAAAGAATCGAGCATTAAACCCTCACCAGAAGTGTATACACTCTAATCATTCATGTGTTTAAGGTTCGATTCTCTCAATTTTCTACTAACCTTGCTTTCTAAGGCTTGCTCTTTATCTAACAATCAACAAAAATTTAATGAACAAATACACAAATCAAAAGGTCTTTTGAGGGTTGTAATGGAGTTAGGGTCAAGGTAGGATTGTATTTGGTCAAGTGGACTAAAATCTGAATCTTTGATTAACCTAAACTTACCACCTAACTTAGGACAATCCAAGTAATTACAGTGCAAAATCTAACTACCCATTAACTGTTTTTCCACATATTCATGCATCCCAAATGTAGTACAGTACATATGCATTGATATTATTACTTAACTTGGGGCATTATGTCCCCTTTTTATTTATTTGCTCTTTTTTCTTTTCTTTTTCTCTATATTTTTTTCTTTCTTTCTATTTTTCTTTTCTTTTGTCTTTCTCAATGCATATGATTAAGGTATTGTATGCATAAACATGTGTTTAACATTCTTTTTCACATTTTCACCAAAAATATACAATATACCCAATTCTCAAACCAAATATTTTCAATCCCAATTTCTCCACACTTAATTCGTGAGTACTCTCACTAGTCTAAGCTAACTGATGCACCACTATTTTGTGGTACATCTTGTGCTTAATTGAGTGGATTCTATCCACTATTCTCACACTTATTCATGTAAATTGCATGTTTTACATTTTCCATCCTGAATTTGTACTATGATTGAAAACATGCTTCTTTGGTCTTAATTTTGCTATGTTTAATCCTCTCTTATTACCATTCGATACCTTGATATGTGTGTTAAGTGTTTTCAGAGATCACTAACCAAGGATTCAAATTAGGGACATTATTGTTTTTCACTTAGAGTTAATGATGTGCTAAAATAAAGAACAAATGGGTAAAATAGGCTCAACTTTGGTTTACAAAGGATAATGAAAGGGTTAAAGCCATATGGATATGTAAGCTCAGTGAAACAAAGGCCTCAATCATATAAGTGCATGCATACATCAAAGAATGGAAATATAGAATTAAGCAAGACAAAGATCACATTACAGAGAGAACAACACACACCAAAATAAAATATTGGTCGATAAAAGGCAACCAATAAAATAGGCTTAAAATCTCACTAGTTTTGTGTGTTCGAGCTCTAAAACTATGTTTCAAAATAAAATTTCTTCAAACAAGTTTAACAAAAGTTTTAATTCAAATTAGTGAAATACTCTAAAAAGTTTCTTGAAAAAGAATTCATCGTTTCAACTAAGTAGTGGTAAAATATGCACAAAATCAAACAAACATGCAATCAAACATGCAAATGCAACAACTAATTTAACAAAAAAAAAATTTAAACATTGGTGTTAAGTCAAAAAGTAGTTACCCGCGGAAGTCGGTATCAACCTCCCCACACTTAAAGATTGCACCGTTCTCGGTGCATGCAAAGATGTGCAAGTGGACGGGGGTTGTGAGCTATAACTGTTGCTCTTTCTCTAAAGAATGTACAGATGGACTTGTTTGTTGCCCTATTGAAAAGCTTTTCCTTTTCCTTCTCGGTGGCCACCCTGAAAGAAAAAAAAAGGAAGAAAAATAACCCAGAAACAAAGCTAAGAAAATAAATAGAATATGGGTGGGTTGATGTCAAATAATGAGGATCTCAACTACATGGTAGCTACAACATGCAAGAGAGAAACAGTAGAAACAAATGGCATATAAATAGTGCAAAAATTGCAATAATGGAAGAGAGAGTGTGGGTAATGAAAGGCAATATAAGTGCATATCAATGCAAATGGAATACAAGTATCATAAAAATTAGCATTGACTTATAATTAATAACACCCAACAGTTTAAAACAAGTCACGAAGCACCAAAATAATTCAAGAAAAGATGCAACAGTTGAATAATAACATTTAACACCAATGGTAAAATGGGAAATTAGAAAAGGGGATAAAAATATGAACAAAATTAAAATGCAATGAAAGAAAGTATGCAAATGCAGTATGTAAAAGAGAATGAAAGAGAATAAGGATGAGAAGGGAGGAGAAGAAAGAATTAGGATTGAGAGAAAATTATGATTTGGGAGGAGGGAATAATTGAAACTGGGTGGCGCGCTAGTTTAGTGATGCGGTGCATGCGACGCGCATGCGTACCCCACGCGGACGCATGGGTCGCGCAAAAGTGAAGGCGATGCATAAGCGTCCAACACGTGTAGGCGTGCCCATGGGCGTGCCAGGTGCACGAGTCCAGCCTCATGTACGCACAACTCTCTGTTTGCATAGCATACGAATCAAAATATGCATATGACGCGTGCGTGTCAGGCACGCGCACGCGTGGGTGGTCTGAGAACGAGAGGGACGCGTACGCGTGAGTGGATTTGTGCCTCTCGCACGATGCCAGTGCCAGGCCATCACAACTTTCTATTCAAAACATATTTACGTCGATTCCCTGATGAACGCGTGCGCATGCTAGACGCGTACGCGTGGGTTACCAAAATCGCAAGTGACGCGCACGCGTGGACTTGTTGGTGTGCAAGGCATGGTGCCTATGCCACTCCCGCGTAACTCTTTATTCAATCCAATATATTTCACATTCACGTATGAAGCGTACGCGTCATAGACGCTTGTGCGTCGAATGCTCCCTTCTTTCATTTTTTGGATGCAGAATGAATGTATTTATGCAGAACTTAACACTGATAAAGATATCATAGAACTAATAGTAAAAATGAAAGATCATACCATGGTGGGTTGTCTCCCACCTAGCACTTTTAGTTATTGTCCTTAAGTTGAACATTTGATGAGCTCCTTGTCATGGTGGCTTGTTCTTGAACTCATCCAGGAATTCCCACCAATGTTTGTAATTCTAATAGCCGTCGAGATCCCAAACTAGGCGCATACAGCCTTCAAGCAAATTAAAACAAGTGACAAGGCCCCAAGAGTGTTGATTGTTGGAATGAATTTCAGGGTCCCAAACTTTGCTTTTACACCTGTCTTCTTGCTGATCATCGTGATTCCATCCGGGTGGTTTAGCCTTGGAATTCTCATGTATGCACCCAAACATCCTCCTAGACCCATTCACTGAGGTTCTACACCAACCATTGTTATCAAACTTTGAGCATGCAACCATCATGAACCTAAAGTAACGCTTCCAACCACCACACAATTTCCCCTTACTCTTCAATCCGCAGAGAGCTCTAGGTTGACCATCCGTCTCAAGCAAACCATAGTCAAGTGGGAAAGTAAAGGTTAAGGATAAGAATTTTACCCACTTGAATGTTGTATTGGATGGTAATGGCTTTGAGAGAGGTATTTCTAATGATCTTGCAAGCTCCACTCCCTTGTGTTCTTTCTTGACAACTTCCACCTCTTTGCAAGCTTCTTCAATATCAACCTCTTCCTCTTGGTAGCTTTCTTCCAATTCAATCTCTTCTTCATTGCTCACCAAGGGCATGGGAGGTTGTACACCCTCCTCAACATAAATTTCAAACGTCTTAAAAGGAGGCTCTATGACTTGACTTTCCCATGGAGGTTCCGCATCTTCCAAGTCTTCAACCACTTTCTCTTCTTCTATAGTTTTGGCTTTCTCCACTTGCTCTAGTACAAAATTAAACTCCTCCTTGATGTCTTCCACTTCATGATAACTTTCTTCAAGGGTCTCCACTACCTCCACCTTTTGGGTCTCCTCTTGCTTCTTTTGAAGTATAGATGCATGAAGCCGATCCATTACGTCCCTAAGACGATCTCTTCGCTCTTGTTCCGGGTCAGTAGCATCATTGGGATCATGTTGCTCTTGGATTGATAGATATGGATATTCTTGCACGGAGGGTAGTGGTGCACTAAAGCTTGAGGGTTGAATATTGGAGGTAGAGGGTTGGTCCCTGCGGGATATAAGATATTGGAGTTTAGAGGTGAGACCAATGAGAGTAGAGATAAGTGTGGTTTGAAGCTCTCCTTGCCCCTGGTGAATAACACTAAGAGTGTTGTTATTCAATGGAGGTTGGGGTGGATAGGAGGGTTCATGTGTTGGGAGAAAGGGCTCATAATACGGAGGTGGTTCTTCTTGATAAGGATATGGAGACGGTGTATATTGAAGTGGTGGTTCTAAGTATGGCTCATGAGGCACTTGGTATGGTAGGTAAAGATTAGGGTCATATGGCGGTGTTTGGTGGTAAGGTGCTTGTGAGTATGGTAGTTCAAAATTATGTTGAGGAAGGGGTTCATAGGCATATGGTGGTGGTTGTTGATAATCAAAAGAGTGCTCACCATAGCCGTTATCTTGGTATGCTTCTTGGAATGGCTCTTGATCATAGTATGTTCATGGAGGTTGTTGCCAAGAGGGTTGATCAAATCCTTGTGGCTCCTCCCATCTTTGATTCTCCCATCCTTGATGCATATTCTCATTGTAATCTCCTCTTTCTGCAACATAATTGTAATCAAACTCATAGCCAAAGGGGTGAGAGTTCATAGTAGCTAAAGAAAATAAAAACAAAAACTAGCAAAAATAAGCAACTAATTCTTAAACTAACAAAAACTACCAAACAAGAAAAAAAGCAAATAATTACAATAACCAATAATAAGGCACACGTTTGCAATTCCCTGGCAACGGTGCCATTTTGATAAACGAATTCCTTGTGTGGTCTAGAATTCACAAATAAGTTCTCGTTGAAAGTATAGCCTCTAAACCAACAAAGAATCCTTTCATACAAAAGTTTGGTTGTCACAAGTAACAAAATCCCTAAAAAGTAATAACCGAAGTATTTAAACTTCGGGTCGTCTCTCAAGGAATTGCAGGGAAGTGTGTTTATTATTGGTTATGAGATTTTCTGAGAAATTTTGGAGTTTAAGAGTAGAAAAATAAATGATTATAAATTGAAGCAATGAAAATTAACAAGAGGTTTTATGTAATTAAAATAAAAAGCCTTGGCTAGGAGAAGATTAATCGGAAGTTCTATCCTTGTTGGATTTCCCAAGATTAATAATAATAGGTTGTTTTTTCTACTTAGTTAACCCTCAACGAATGAAGGAAAGTCAAGTAGTTGAGCCAACTTCTATTCACCAGTCCTAATCCTCTCCCTTGGGAAGGATTAGCGTTAGCAACTAGAGAGCTAGCCAATAACTTCCAGTTACTATTCAACTCTTGATTTTTCCAACTCAAGGATCTCTGAATATTAATCTAACTCCAAAGCCAAGTTGGAGGCCAACTCCATTGACATGGATAGCAATTTCGCGTACATGTAAAGGGAGTAGGAAGAAGACATGATAATAAGACTCAATTGAAAATAATCAACAAATAAAGAGATTAAATAGAAAAGTATCCTTGCATCAATTAATTCCAACATTGAAGGTATCCATATAACTCTAAACAAAGTAAATAGCAAATAAAAGAGTAAGGAAATAGAAAACAAACTAGAATGATAAAGACTTTAACGGAGGTAGTAATATCCAACTCAAGAGCATAAAACTAGGAATCCTAAAACCTAGAGAGAGGAGAGAGCCCCTCTCTCTAGAAAATTACATCTAAAACCTAAATTGTGAATAATGAGAAGTGCATAATGCGAAGTCCTTCCCATCCTGCTCCATTTCTAGCCTCTAATCAGTGTTTTTCAGGCTTGGAACTGGGCCAAAAGAAGCCCAGAAATCACACCCAGCACTCTCTGCAATTTCTGCACGTGGTGTATGTCACGCGTACGCGTAGGTCATGCATGCGCGTCGCTCGCCGAAATTTCTTGTCACGCGTACGTATCTGTCATGCGCACGCGTCTATTGTCTTCTGTGCTAGTGGTGCACGGAATTGTGATACACAACTCCGATACAACTAACCAGCAAGTGCACTGGGTCGTCCAAGTAATACCTTACGTGAGTAAGGGTCGATCCCTTGGAGATTGTCGGCTTGAAACAAGCTATGATCATCCTGTAAATCTCAGTCGGGCGGATTCAGAATGTTATGAGAGTTTAGATAATTAAAAGATAAATAAAACATAAAATAAGATAGGGATACTTATGCAATTTATTGGTGGGAATTTCAGATAAGCGTATGGAGATGCTTTGTTGCTCCTGAACTTCTGCTTTCCTATTGCCTTCATCCAATCATTCATTCTCCATTCCATGGCAAGCTGTATGTTGGGGGATCACTGTTGTCAATGGCTACCGTCCGTCTCTCAGTGAAAATGGTCTGGCTACGAGTTACGTAGGACTAATCATCTGTCTGTTCTCACTTGTGTTGGAATAAGATCCAATGATCCTTTTGTGCATTGTCATTGTGCCCAACAGTCATGAGTTTGAAGCTCGTCACAGTCATCCCATCCCAGATCCTACTCGGAATAGCACAGACAAGGTTTAGACTTTCCGGATCTCAAGAATGCTGCCAATTGGTTCTAGCTTATACCACAAAGACTTTGATTTCACGAAATTAAAAGGCTTTGTTGTCAGGAGAGGCAATCATGCATCGTGAACCAGGAACCCAAGAGATACACACTCAAGTTCTCACAGATAGAACGGAAGTGGTTGTCAGGCACGCGTTCATAATAGAGGATGATGATGAGTGTCACGGATCATCACATCCATCAGGTTGAAGTACGAGTGAATATCTTAGAATAAGAATAAGCGTGAATTGAATAGAAAAATAATAGTACTTTGCATTGATTCATGAGGAACAGCAGAGCTCCACACCTTAATATATGAGGTGTAGAAACTCCACCGTTGAAAATACAAAAGTGATGAAGGTCCAGGCATGGCCGAATGGCCAGTCCCCAAAACGTGATCAAGAGATCAAAAGTGATCCAAAGATGTTCTCAAAAATGATCTAAAGATATAAATACAATAGTAAAAAGTCCTATTTATACTAAACTAGTTACTAGGGTTTACAGAAATAAGTAGATAGTGCAGAAATCCACTTCTGGGACCCACTTGGTGTTTGCTTGGGCTGAGCATTGAAGCTTTCACGTGCATAGGCTTTCCTTGGCGTTTTACTCCAGCTTTGGTGCCAGTTCTGGCGTTTTACGCTAGAAAAGGGTCTCTGACCGGCGTTTAGATGCCAGTTTGGGCCATCAAATCTTGAGCAAAGTATAGATTATTATATATTGCTGGAAAGCCCAAGATGTCTACATTCTAACGCAATTAAGAGCGCATGGATTGGGCTTCTATAGCTCTAGAAAATCTATTTCGTGTACAGGAGGATCAGAATCCAATAGCATCTGGAGTCCTTTTTCAGCATCTGAATCAAATTTTTGCTCAGATCCCTCAATTTCAGCCAGAAAATACCTGAAATCACAGAAAAACACACAAACTCATAGTAAAGTTCAGAAATGTAAATTTTGCATAAAAACTAATAAAAATATAATACAAACTAACTAAAACATACTAAAAACTATGTAAAAACAATGTCAAAAAGCGTATAAATTATCCGCTCATCACAACACCAAACTTAAATTGTTGCTTGTCCCCAAGCAACTAAAAATAAAATAAGATAAAAATAAGATAATATACTATAAATCCCAAAATATCAATGAAGCTTAGTTCCAATTAGATGAGCGGGGCTAGTAGCTTTTTGCTTCTGAATAGTTTCGGCATCTCACTTTATCCTGTGAAGTTCAGAATGATTGGCATCTATAGGAACTCAGAATTAAGATAGTGTTATTGACTCTCCTAGTTTAGTATGTTGATTCTTGAACACAGCTACTTTATGAGTCTTGGCAGTGGCCCTAAGCACTTTGTTTTCTAGTATTACCACCGGATATATAAATGCCACAGACACTTAACTGGGTGAACCTTTTTAGATTGTGACTCAGCTTTGCTAAAGTCCCCAGTTAGAGGTGTCCAGAGTTCTTGAGCACACTCTTTTTGCTTTGGATCACGACTTTAACTACTCAGTCTCAAGCTTTTCACTTGGACCTTCATGCCACAAGCACATGGTTAGGGACAGCTTGATTTAGCCACTTAGGCCAGGATTTTGTTCCTTTGGGCCATCCTATCCATTAATGCTCAAAGCCTTGGATCCTTTCTACCCTTGCCTTTTAGTTTTAAGGGCTATTGGCTTTTTCTGCTTGCTTTTTCTTTTTTTTTTCTTTTAATTTTTGCCACTTTTTTTTCGCAAGTTTTGTTATTCACTACTTTTTCTTGCTTCAAGAATCAATTTTATGATTTTTTAGATCATCAATAACATTTCTCTTTTTTCATCATTCTTTCAAGCGTCAACAAATTTAACATTCATAAACTTCACTATAAAAAATATGCACTATTCAAGCATTCATTCAGAAAATAAAAAGTATTGCCACCACATCAAAATAATTAAACTAATTTCAAGATAAAATTTGAAATTCATGTACTTCTTGTTCTTTTGTAATTAGGAACATTTTTCATTTAAGAAAGGTGAAGGATTCATAGAATTATTCATAGCTTTAAGACATAGACACTAGACACTAATGATCATGAAATAAAGGTAAAACATAGTCAAATATAAAGCATAAAAATCGAAAAACAGAAAAATAAGAACAAGGAAATTAAAGAATGGGTCCACCTTAGTGATGGCGGCTAGTTCTTCCTCTTGAAGATCTTATGGAGTGCTTGAGCTCCTCAATGTCTCTTCCTTGCGTTTGTTGCTCTTCCCTTATGGCTCTTTGGTCCTCTCTAATTTCATGGAGGATAATGGAATGCTCTTGGTGCTCCATCTTTAGTTGCTCCATCTTGGAACTCAAATCTCCTAAGGAGGTGTTGAGTTGCTCCCAATAGTTGTATGGAGAAAAATGCATCCCTTGAGGTATCTCAGGGATTTCTTGATAAGGAACTTCCTCATGCGCTTGTTGAGGTCCATGAGTGGGCTCTCTTGTTTGCTCCATCCTCTTTTTGGTGATGGGCTTTTGAGATGAATATTTCCATCTCCCATGACTTGGAGGTGGAAGTACTTGCCTTCCTTTTCCCCTTCCTTGAGATTTCTCCGGCCTTAGGTGCCATTAATGGTTATGAAAAAAAAACGCAAGGCTTTTTCCACACCAAACTTAAAAGGTTTGCTCGTCCTCGAGCAAAAGAAGAAAGAAAAGAGGAGAAGAAGAAGAAATAGAGGAGATAGAAGTGTGCGAAGGGTTCAGCCAAGGGGGGTTTAGTGGGTTAAGATATGTGAAATTGAAGGTGGTAAGGAGGGCTATATAGGGAAAAAGAGGGGTGGGTGGCCGAATTGAAGTGGGTGGGTTTGGGAGGGAATTGTTTTGAATTTGAATGGTGAGGTAGGTGGGGTTTGATGGAGGGTTTTGGGGAAGAGTGAATGGATTTGATAGGTGAATAGTGGTTTGGAAAGAGTGTTATGGAAAAGTGTGAAGGGGATAGAGAGTGAGTTGAGGTAGGTGGGGATCCTGTGGGGTCCACAGATCTTGAGGTGTCAAGGATTTTGCATCCCTGCACCTTGCTGGCGTTAAATGCCCCTCTATGTTCCTTTCTAGCATTTAAACGCCAGGCTGTTGCCCTTTTCTGGCGTTTAAACGCCAGTCTGCTGCCCTTTTCTAGTGCTTAAACACCCAGAAAGGTGCCAGACTGGGCGTTTAAACGACCATTTTTATACCTTTACTGGCGATTAAACGCCAGTTTTCCTGCCAGTTCTGGCGTTTAAATGCCCAGAATGGTGCCAGGCTGGGCGTTAATTGCCCATTTTGGTATCCTTACTGGCGTTTAAACGCCAGTAAGCTCGTCCTCCAGGGTGTGCCATTTTTTATGCTGTTTTTGATTTTTCTTTAATTTTTTTGCAGTTGTTTTTGTGACTCCACATGATCATGATCCTAAAGAAAACATAAAATAACATAGATAGATAAAATAAAATTGGGTTGCCTCCCAATAAGCACTTTTTTAATGTCAATAGCTTGACAGTGAGCTCTTTATAAAGCTTCACAAATGCTCAGAGCATGATTGTGGCCTCCCAATACCAAACTTAGAGTTTGAGTGTGGGAGCTCTATCTGATTCTGTATTGAGAGAAGCTTTTCATGCTTCTTCTCCATGTTTACAGAAGAAGATCCTTGAGCCTTAAACACAAGGTAGTCCTCATTCAATTGAAGGACTAAATCTCCTCTCTCCACATCAATCACAGCCCTTGCTGTGGCTAGGAAGGGTCTTCCAAGGACGATGGATTCATCATCATCCTTTCTAGTGTCTAGGATTATGAAGTCAACAGAGATGTAAAGGCCTTCAACCTTCACTAGGACATCCTCTACAAGTCCACAAGCCTTTTTCATTGATTTGTCTGCCATCTCTAGTGAGATTCTTGCAGCTTATACCTCAAAGATCCCTAGTTTCTCCGTTACAGAGAGTGGCATGAGGTTGATACCAGACCCCAGGTCACACAGAGCCTTTTCAAAGGTTATGGTGCCTATGGTACAAGGTATTAAGAACTTTTTGGGATCCGGTTTCTTTTGAGGCAAAGTCTGCTGAATCCATGTATTCAGTTTATTGATGAGCAATGGAGGTTCATCCTCCCAAGTCTCATTACCAAATAACTTGGCATTCAGCTTCATGATTGCTCCTAGATATTGAGCAATTTGCTCTTCAGTAGTAACTTCATCTTCTTCAGAAGAAGAATATTCTTCAGAGCTCATGAATGGTAATAAAAAGTTCAGTGGAATATATATGGTCTCTGTATGAGCCTCAAATTCCTCAAATAACATTCATAGGTGAGAATGATGATGAGTGTCACGGATCATCACATTCATCAAGTTGAAGAACAAGTGATATCTTTGAACAAGAACAAGCTAAATTGAATAGAAGAACAATAGTAATTGCATTAATACTCGAGGTACAGCAGAGCTCCACACCTTAATCTATAGTGTGTAGAAATTCCACCGTTGAAAATACATAAGAACAAGGTCTAGGCATGGCCGTGAGGCCAGCCCCATGATCTAAGATAGCATAAGACTAAAGATAGCTACCAAGATTAAAATACAATAGTAAAAGGTCCTATTTATAGGGAACTAGTAGCTTAAGAGTTACAAAGATGAGTAAATGACATAAATATCCACTTCCGGGCCTACTTGGTGTGTGTTTGGGCTGAGCATTGAAGCATTTTCGTGTAGAGACTCTTCTTGGAGTTAAACGCCAGCTTTTGTACCAGTTTGGGCGTTTAACTCCCACTTTGGTGCCAGTTCCGGCGTTTAAGGCTGGGAATACTAAAGGTGACTTTGAACGCCGGTTTGGGCCATCAAATCTTGGGCAAAATATGGACTATCATATATTGCTAGAAAGCCCAGGAAGTCTACTTTCCCACGACGTTAAGAGCGCGCAAATTGGGCTTCTGTAGCTCCAGAAAATCCACTTCGAGTGCAGGGAGGTCAGAATCCAACAGCATCTGCAGTCCTTTTCAGCCTCTGAATCAGATTTTTGCTCAGGTCCCTCAATTTCAGCCAGAAAATACCTGAAATCACAGAAAAACACACAAACTCATAGTAAAGTCCAGAAAAGTGAATTTTAACTAAAAAATAAAAAAAATATACTAAAAATTAACTAAATCCTACTAGAAACATACTAAAAATAATGCCAAAAAGCGTACAAATTATCCGCTCATCAAAATCGTTGATGGGAATTTTAGATAGGCGTATAAAGATGCTGTGCTCCTTCTGAATCTCTGCTTTCCTACTACTTTCATCCAATCATTCTTACTCCTTTCCATGGTAAGCTGTATGTAGGGCATCACCGTTGTCAATGGCTACATCCTATCCTCTCAGTGAAAAAGGTCCAAATGCTTTGTCACAGCACGGCTAAGCATCTGTCGATCCTCAATCATGCTGGAATAGAATCCATTGATTCTTTTGCGTTTGTCATCACGCCCAACAATCGCGAGTTTAAAGCTCGTCACAGTCATTCAATTCCTGAATCGTACTTGGAATACCACAGACAAGATTTAGACTTTCCGGATTCTCATGAATGCCACCATCAATTCTAGCTTATACCTCAAAGATTCTGATTAAGGAATTTAAGAGATATGCGTTCGGTCTAAGGTAGAACGGAAGTGGTTGTCAGTCACACGTTCATAGGTGAGAATGATGATGAGTGTCACGGATCATCACATTCGTCATGGTTAAGTGTAACGAATATCTTAGAACAGGAATAAACTGAATTGAATAGAAAATAGTAGTAATTGCATTAAAACTTGAGGTACAGCAGAGCTCCACACCCTTAATCTATGGTGTGTAGAAACTCCACCGTTGAAAATACATAAGTGATGAAGGTCCAGGCATGGCCGAATGGCCAGCCCCCAAAACATGATCAATAGTCTCCTAAGATGAAAAATGGAATAAAACCGAGACCAAAGATGTCTAATACAATAGTAAAATGTCCTATTTATACTAGACTAGCTAGTAGAATTTACAGAAGTAAGTAATTGATGCAGAAATCAACTTCCGAGGCCCACTTGGTGTGTGCTTGGACTGAGCTTGAGCTTTACACGTGCAGAGGCTTCTTTTGGAGTTGAACGCCAAGTTGTAACGTGTTTTTGGCATTCAACTCTGGTTCGTGACGTGTTTCTGGCGTTTGACTCCAGAATGCAACATGAAACTGGAGTTGAGCGCCAGTTGACGTCGTCTAATCTCGAATAAAGTATGGACTATTATATATTGCTGGAAAGCTAAGGATGTCTACTTTCCAACGCCGTTGAGAACGCGTTATTTGGAGTTCTGTAGCTCCAGAAAATCTATTTCGAGTGCAAGGAGGTCAGAATCCAACAGCATCAGCAGTCCTTTGTCAGCCTTCTTATTAGAGTTTTGCTCAGGTCCCTCAATTTCAGCCAAAAATACCTGAAATTACAAAAAAACACACAAACTCATAGTAAATTCCAGAAATGTGAATTTAGCATAAAAACTAATGAAAACATCCCTAAAAGTAGCTAGATCCTACTAAAAGCTACCTAAAAATAATGCCAAAAAGTGTATAAATTATCCGCTCATCACAACACCAAACTTAAATTGTTGCTTGTCCCCAAGCAACTAAAAATCAATTAGGATAAAAAGAAGAGAATATACTATAAAGCTCAGAATATCAATGAATATTAATTCTAATTAGATGAGCGGGACTTGTAGCTTTTTGCTTCTGAACAGTTTTGGCATCTCACTTTATCCTTTGAAGTTTAGAATGATTGGCATCTATAGGAACTTAGAATTTCAGATAGTGTTATTGATTCTCCTAGTTAAGTATGTTGATTCTTGAACACAGCTACTTTTATGAGTCTTGGCCGTGGCCCTAAGCATTTTGTTTTCCAGTATTACCACCGGATACATAAATGCCACAGACACATGACTGGGTGAACCTTTTCAGATTGTGACTCAGCTTTGCTAAAGTCCCCAGTTAGAGGTGTCCAGAGCTCTTAAGCACACTCTTTTTGCTTTGGATCACGAATTTAACCACTCAGTCTCAAGCTTTTCACTTGGACCTGCATGCCACAAGCACATGGTTAGGGACAGCTTGATTTAGCTGCTTAGGCCTGGATTTTATTTTCTTGGGCCCTCCTATCCATTGATGCTCAAAGCCTTGGATCCTTTTTACCCTTGCCTTTTGGTTTTAAGGGCTATTGGCTTTTTCTGGTTGCTTTTTCTTTTTCTTTCTATTATTTTTTTCGCCACTTTTTCTTCTTCTTTTTTTTTCGCAAGCTTTTTCTTTTTCACTGCTTTTTCTTGCTTCAAGAATCAATTTCATGATTTTTTAGATTATCAATAGCATTTTTCTTTGTTCATCATTCTTTCAAAAGCCAACAATTTTAACATTCATAAACAACAAGATCAAAAATATGCACTGTTCAAGTATTCATTCAGAAAACAAAAAGTATTGTCACCACATCAATATAATTAGGCTAATTTCAAGGATAAATTCAAAACTCATGTACTTCTTGTTCTTTTGTATTAAAAACATTTTTCATTTAAGAGAGGTGAAGGATTCATGGAATTATTCATAGCTTTAAGACATAGTTACTAAATACTAATGATCATGTAGTAAAGACACAAAACATAGATAAACATATAGCATAAAAATCGAAAAATAGAGAAATAAGAACAAGGAATGAGTCCACCTTAGTGATGGTGGCGCTTTCTTCTTGAAGAACCAATGATGTCCTTGAGCTCTTCTATGTCTCTTCCTTGCCTTTGTTGCTTGATCCCTAGTGATTTTGGTGCTCCTATCTTTAGTTGCTCCCAATAATTGTGTGGAGGAAAATGTATCCCCTGAGGTATCTCAGGGATCTCTTGATTTGCAATCAAATGTTCTTCCGCTGAGCTATGGACCCTTGAGATGAATCTCTCCATCTCCCATGACTCGGAGGTGGAAAATTTTTTTTTGTCTTCCTTTTTCTCTCTCTCTTTTTTTGAGGTTTCTCTGGCCTTAGGTGCCATCAATGGTTATGGAAAAACAAAAAAGCTATACTTTTACCACACCAAACTTAGAATGTTGCTCGCCCTCGAGCAAAGAAGAAAGAATGGAAGGAGAAGAAGATATGGAGGAGAGGGAGAGATGTGTATGTTTCGGACATATGGGTGGGATTGGATGGGGAAGAGATGGAGGGATGTGAGTGGTGAAGAGGTGATGGGGAAGAGAGATTGAGGTGATTGGTGAAGAAGAGAGAAGGTGAGTTGAGGTAGGTGGGGATCCTGTGGGATCCACAGATCCTGACGTGTCAAGGATTTACATTCCTGCACCAATGAGGCGTGTAAGACGCCCTCTACATGCAATCCTGGCGTTTAACGCCAGATTGATACATGTTTCTGGCGTTAAACACCAGCTCTAAGCTTATTCTGGGCATTCAATGTCCATCTGCAGCATGTTTCTGGCGTTGAACGCCAGCTTTCCTCAGTGTGCAATCATGGCGTTTAAACGCCAGATTGCTGCATGTTTCTGTCGTTCAACGCCAGATCCATGCTCTGTTCTGGCGTTGAACACCAGCCAGATGCTCTTTACTAGCGTTTAAATGCCAGTAAGCCCTTCCTCCAGGGTGTGCTGTTTCTTCTGCTATTTTTTATTTTGTTTTTAATTTTTGTATTTGTTTTGTGACTCCACATGATCATGAACCTAAGAAAACATAAAAGAACAATAAAATAAAAATAAAATTAGTTAAATAAAAAATTGGACTGCCTCCCAATAAGCGCTCCTTTAATGTCACTAGCTTGACAGTGGGCTCTCATGGAGCCTCAAAGGTGATCAGGTCAATGTTGTAGACTCCCAACACCAAACTTAGAGTTTGAATGTGGGGATTCAACACCAAACTTAGAGTTTGGCTTTGGCCTCCCAACACCAAACTTAGAGTTTGATTGTGGGGGCTCTGTTTGACTCTGTACTGAGAGAAGCTTTTCATGCTTCCTCTCTATTTTTAAAGAAAAACACCCTTGGGTCTTAAACACAAGGTAGTCCCCATTCAATTGAAGGACTAATTCTCCTCTGTTAACATCTATCACAGCTCCTGCTGTGGCTAGGAAAGGTCTTCCAAGGATGATGCATTCATCCTCCTCCTTCCTAGTGTCTAAGATTATGAAATCAACAGGGATGTAAAGGCCTTCAACCTTTACCAACACGTCCTCTACCAATCCATAAGCTTGTCTTACTGACTTGTCTGCCATTTACAATGAGAATATGGCAGGTTGTACCTCAATGATCCCCAGCTTTTCCATTACAGAGAGTGGCATAAGATTTATGCCTGACCCTAGGTCACACAGAGCTTTTTCAAAGGTCATGGTGCCTATGGTATAGAGTATTAAGAATTTACCAGGATCTTGTTTCTTTTGAGGTAAAGTTTGCTGAACCCATGTATCTAGTTCACCAATGAGCAAGGGAGGTTCACCTTCCCAAGTCTCATTACCAAACAACTCGGTATTCAGCTTCATGATAGCTCCTAGATATTGAGCAACTTGCTCTCCAGTTACATCTTCATCCTCTTCAGAGGAAGAATAGTTTTCAGAGCTCATGAATGGTAGAAAGAGGTTTAATGGGATCTCTATGGTCTCTATATGACCTTCAGATTCCTTTAAGTCCTCAATAAGGAACTCCTTCTTGCTTGAGAGACGTCCCATGAGGTCTTCCTCATTGGGATTCACGTCCTCTCCTTCCTCTCTAGGTTCAGCCATGTTGATTATGTCAATGGCCTTGCACTCTCTTTTTGGATTCTCTTCAGTAATGCTTGGGAGAGTACTAGGAGGAGTTTCAGTGACTTTCTTACTCAGCTGGCCCACTTGTGCCTCCAAATTTCTGATGGAGGACCTTGTTTCACTCATGAAACTTAAAGTGGCCTTAGACAGATCAGATACCATGTTTGCTAAGTTAGAGGTGCTCTGCTCAAAATTCTCTGTCTGTTGCTGAGAAGATGATGGAAAAGGCTTGCTATTGCTAAACCTATTTCTTCCACCATTATTAAAGCCTTGTTGAGGCTTTTGTTGATCCTTCCATGAGAAATTTGGATGATTTCTCTATGAGGGGTTATAGGTGTTGCCAAAGGCTTGCCCCATGTAATTTACCTCTGCCATTGCAGGGTTTTCAGGATCATAAGCTTCTTCTTCAGAAGATGCCTCTTTAGTGCTGTTAGATGCATTTTGCCATCCATTCAGACTTTGAGAAATCATGTTGACTTGCTGAGTCAACATTTTGTTCTGAGCCAATATGGCATTCAGAGCATCAATTTCAAGAACTCTCTTCCTCTGAGGCGTCCCATTATTCATGGAATTCCTCTCAGAAGTGTACATGAATTGATTATTTGCAACCATTTCAACAAGTTCCTGAGCTTCTGCAGGTGTTTTCTTTAGATGAATGGATCCACCTGCAGAATGGTCCAGTGACATCTTAGAAAACTCAAACAGACCATAATAGAATATATCTATCATGGTCCATTCTGAAAACATGTTAGAAGGACACTTTTTGGTCATCTGCTTGTATCTTTTCCAAGCTTCATAGAGGGACTCACCATCTTTTTGCTTGAAGGTTTGAACATTCACTCTAAGCTTGCTCAGCTTTTGAGGAGGAGAGAATTTAACCAAGAAAGCCGTGACCAGCTTATCCCAAGAGTCCACGCTATCCTTAGGTTGTGAGTCCAACCATGTTCTAGCTCTGTCTCTTACAGCAAAAGGGAAAAGCATGAGCCTGTAGACTTCAGGATCTACTCCATTAGTCTTGACAGTCTCACATATCTATAAGAACTCAGTTAAAAACTGGTAGGAATCTTCTGATGAAAGTCTATAAAACTTGTAGTTTTGTTGCATTAGAGCAACTAGTTGAGGTTTCAGCTCAAAATTGTTTGCTCCAATGGCAGGAATTGAGATGCTTCTTCCATCAAACTTGAAAGTAGGTGTAGTATAATCACCAAGCATCATCCTTGCATTATTGTTGTTGGGTTCGGCTGCCATATCCTTTTCTTGTTCAAAAATTTCAGTAAGGTTGTCTCTGGATTGTTGTAGTTTAGCTTCTCTTAGTTTCCTCTTCAGAGTCCTTTCAGGTTTAGGATCAGCTTCAACAAGAATGCCTTGTTCCTTGTTCCTGCTCATATGAGAAAGAAGAGAACAGAAAAGGAAGAGGAATCCTCTATGTCACAGTATAGAGATTCTTTTATGTTAGTAGAAGAAGAAAGGAATAGAAGAAGGAGAAGAGTTAAGAAACCAAACACAAGGGTGAAGATAGGCTCAGATGCTTGAGATGAAGAGAAGTGTTAGTAAATAAATAAATAAATAAATAAATAGAAGAAGATGAGAGGGGGAGAATTCGAAAATTAATTTTGATAAAGGGTTAGTGATTTTCGAAAATTAAAGGAAGAATTAAAATTAAAATTAAAATTTAAAACAATTAGTTAATTAAAAAGAATTTTGAAAAAGGATGAGATATTTTCAAAAAATTGATAGGGAAAATTAGTTAGGTGGTTTTGAAAAAGATAAGAAACAAATAAAAAGTCAATTAGTTAGTTGAAAAAGATTTGAAAATTAATTTTGAAAAGATAAGAAGATAAGAAGATATTTTGAAATCAAATTTTTGAAAAAGATAAAATTTAAAAAGATATGATAAAAAGATATGATTAAAAAGATATGGTTGGAAAAGATTTAATTTTTAAAATCAAAATTACTTACTTGACTAACAAGAAACTAAAAGATATGATTCTAGAATTTAAAGATTGAACCTTTCTTAACAATAAAGTAACAAACTTCAAATTTTTGAATGAATCACATTACTTGTTAATTAAGTTTCAAAAATTTGAAATAAAATAAGAAAAAGATTTTGAAAAATAGTTTTAAATTTTCGAAAATCATAAGATAAAAGTAAAAGAGATTTGATTTTTGAAAAAGATTTTGAAAAGATAAGATTTTTAAAATTGAAAATTTTGACTTGACTTATAAGAACTAACTAATTTTAAAAATTTTTGACTAAGTCAACTCAAATTTTCGAATTTTTGAGAAAATTAAGGAAAAGATATTTTTTTTGAATTTTTAATGATGAGAGAGAAAAACACAAAAATGACCCAAAACATGAAAATTTTGGATCAAAACACATGATGCATGCAAGAACACTATGAATGTCAAGATGAACACCAAGAACACTTTGAATGTCAAGATGAACATCAAGAACATATTTTTGAAAAATTTTTAAGAAAAGAAAAACATGCAAGACACCAAACTTCGACATTTTTAATGCTTAGACATTATGATTGCAAAAATGCATATGAAAAACAACAAACAACACAAAACAAGAAAATATCAAGATCAAACAAGAAGACTTACCGAGAACAACTTGAAGATCATAAAAAACACCATGCATGAGATTTTCGAAAAATGCATAAATTTTAAAAACATGCAATTGACACCAAACTTAGAAATTGACTCTAGACTCAAACATGAAGCACAAAAATATTTTTGATTTTTATGATTTTATAATTTTTTTTGGTTTTTTTTTGTATTTTATTATTTTTTTCGAAAACATATAGGAAAAAGGAAGTAATGAATTCAAAGTCCTCAATCAAAATTTCAGGAATCATACCAGTTTAGTCTAAAGCTAGATGGCCAGCCAAGCTTCAGCATACCATTTTGAAACTCTAGAATTCATTCTTAAAAACTCTGAAGAATTTTTCGAAAATAGAGGGAGAAAATTTTTTGAAAGATTTTTGAAAAATTTTTTTTTTGAAAATAAATGAAAAGAAAATTACCTAATCCGAGCAACAAGATGAACCGTCAGTTGTTCAAACTCGAACAATCTCCGGCAACGGCGCCAAAAACTTGGTGCACGAAATTGTGATCTCTAATAATGGCATTCAACTTGGTATATCGTCATCACATACCCATTTCTCAAGCAAATTTCACTTGTTTCACTAGTTTTTATGCACTTTCTTGCATCCTAAGAAAGCAATTTAGAGTGAAATTGCATGTTTTATTTGAATCAAACAACTACCATTTAATTGATGCTAAATCATGAGGTTTAAGCTAAATTTAATTGATTTTTAATTGATTTATAAACCTTGTGAATTTAGTAATACTTTGATTGGTTGTTTTGATTATTTGTAGGTGAAGAAAAGAAGAAAAGAAGGAAGTATGGCTTAAGAAAGCGTGGCCCAAGGAAGAAAAGAATGTAGCGCATGGAAGGGAGGAAGCCACATTGCCCTCCATGAGAGCACACTGCCCTCCAAGGGAGCATAACAATGAACCAAGCATTCAAGGCTTCACTGCCCTGCCCTCCTTGAGGGCGGAGCACAATTCTAGGCCAAGAAATGAGAGAAGGAAAATCTCTGCCCTGCCCTCCTCAAGAGCAGTTTCGGGCTCCTCATGGAAAAATTCAAGGAAATTATTCTTCAAGTGCCATCCATGGGTTTCGAACCAAGCTCAAGAGGGAAGGAAGTAGCGTTCAAAAGGAAGGAAAACAAGCCAAAATTAGCTTGTTTTCAACCTCCAAGGATCGAACACAAGACCTTGAGGAAGCAAGAAACTAGGCGCTACCTTGGCACCAAGAAAACCAAGAAAAAAAGGGCAACAAAAGCTATCCAGCAAGTTTCGAACTTGGGACCTCACCCAAGAACAAGGAAAGCCTGCACTGTCCTACCCTTGTGGAGGGCAGGGCAGCATTTCTTGGTGCATGGCACACAAATTGGCACGGCCAGAAGCTTGGGCGCGCGCAGCTTGGACGCACGGGCAGGAAGGCAAGGCCGCACCGTGACAACATTGCCCTGCACTCCACAAGGGCAGGGCAGCATCCTCATGCCCCTCCCAATTTGGCACGCTAGTTGGATCCACATGCAAGGCTTCCCTGCTCTGCCCTCCACAAGAGCAGAGCAACCTCCTGGAAGCAACATGGGCTGAATTTCACTCAAAAATCCAACTTAATTCATTTCTTCACCAAATCAAAAAGCCCACTCAAAATTCTTAGATCCAAAATAGAAAGTGTATAAATAGGTGTTAGTTAGGATTAGAGAAAGAGTTTTTTTAGAGAGCTTACTTTGATTTTAATTTTCATCCTTAGTCAACTTGAGAGCTGAATTTTCATTTTCTGTTTTCTGCGATTGGAGGAGAGAATTCATTTCTTCTACCTCTGATCTTTTGTTTTCTTTACTAGGTTTTGATTGAATCTTGAGTGTGAAGAATTGAGGAACTTCTGTCTCAATCTCCATTTAAGATCTCTTTAATTTCCCTTCTGCATAATTGAGTTCAATTCCATTTCCTTTACTGCTACAATCTTTAATTTCTCTTCAATTGCTTAGTGAACTTGGATCTAGGAAGGCAATTGAGATCTAGAATCTGCTATCTAGTCTCTGGATTCCTGAGATCTGATTTTATCTTTTCGGTTCTCCTGCTGAACCACTACTGCAATCACATTTTCCATTTCTGTTTGAAATCTAGTAGAATTCAAATCATCTCTTGCTTTGATAATTGTTGCAATTTAATTACCCTTGCTTAAATTCTAAAATCCCAGTCCTCAAATCCCTTCTTCATTCAAGCAATTTACATTTCTTGCACTTTAAGTTACCGCAATTTATATTTCTTGCACTTTAAGTTTCAGTCATTTAATTTCTTGTTCTTTAAGATTCAGCACCTTTACTTTCAGTTCTCTTTAATTTCTGCAATTCATCCCTCTCCCTTTACATTTCCCGTTATTTACTTACTGTTGGATACAAAATCACTCAACCAATACTTGATTCGCTTGACTAAATCAACCACCAAACTAAAATTGCTCAATCCTTCAATCCCTGTGGGATCGACCTCACTCCCGTGAGTTTTATTACTTGATGCGACCCGGTACACTTGCCGGTGAGTTTTGTGTTGGATCGTTTTCCACACATCAAGTTTTTGGCGCCGTTGCCGGGGATTGAAATAGATTGACAATGATTAAGTGAAGTGGAGATCTAGATTAAGCATTTTTTTTCTTTTGTTCTCAACTAACATATTAACTGTTTGAATTTTTGCTTAAGCTAACTAAAACTTCATTCTAGCAATAGATTGAAGTTTCACTGGTTTTCTGGTTCTGTGTGTTTCTTGTGGTGTGTTTGTATGTCAGGTACAGGGAGAGCTTCTCCTATTTTCTCTGAAACTGACGAAAGAACTCTTCGAAGATTAAGAAGAGCTGAAAGAGGGAAGAACATTGTTGGAGAGGAAGAATCTGAGGAGGAATTCCAAGAGATGGAAGGAGATCCATCTAATCTCAATCAGCCAGAAGGAGGGGCCAACAATAACCCACAACAGAGGAGAGTACTGGCCTCCTATACATTTGCAAATGCTAGACATTGTGGGAGTAGCATTCTTACCCCTAATAACAATGCAAACAACTTTGAACTGAAGCCACAACTCATCACATTGGTCCAAAACAACTGCTCTTTTGGAGGAGGGCCATTAGAGGACCCGAACCAACATCTATCCACTTTCTTGAGGATCTGTGACACAGTTAAAAGCAATGGAGTGCACCCTGACATATACAAGCTGCTGTTGTTCCCATTCTCTCTCAGGGACAAAGCCACTCAATGGCTAGAAACATTTCCAAAGGAGAGCATCAACACTTGGGATGATTTAGTGAGCAAGTTTCTTGCCAAATTTTATCCCCCTCAAAGGATCATAAGATTGAAGACTGAGGTGCAGACATTCACTCAAATGGATGCTGAAAATCTATATGAGGCATGGGAAAGATATAAGGCTCTGCTGAGGAAATGTCCACCAGAGATGTTCACTGAGTGGGACAAGCTGCAGAACTTCTATGAAGGACTTACTCTGAAGGCTCAAGAGGCACTTGATCACTCAGTTGGAGGATCATTGCAATTGATGAAAACTACAGAGGAAACTCAAAACCTCATTGATATGGTGGCCAACAACCAATATTTCTTTGCTCACCAAAGGCAACGCCAACCATCACAGAGGAAGGGAGTGTTAGAATTGGAAGGAGTGGATACAATTTTGGCTCAACACAAAGTGATGCAGCAGCATATTCAGCAACAATTTGAGCAAATGGCCAAGAGAATTGATAGCCTTCAGGTTGCATCAGTAAGTGCCACAAGCCAACCATCAACTCCTTGGGGGCAAAATGAAGAGAACCAAGAAGAACAGCAACAAGAGCAAGTGCACTATATGCACAACCAAAATTCTGGATCAAATGAGGTGTATGGTGACACCTACAATCCATCTTGGAAGAACCACCCAAACCTTAGGTGGGGAGATAACCACAACCAAAACCAACAACCATGGCAAAGGAACTCAGCTCAAAACACTCTAAGAAACAACCAAAATCACAACCAGCAGCCAACTAACCAAATTCCTTACAGAAAATCCCAAAACAATTACCCCAATTCCAACCATTATCCATCCAATACCCAACCAACTAACCAAAACACTTACCATCATCCATCAACACCCCAAAACCAACCAATCTCACAAGACTCTCAGAGGATTACTAATCTGGAGATGCACATGGAGAAGATGATGAAGAACCAAGAATTAACAACAAAGAACCAAGAAGCTTCCATGAAGAGCCTAAAAAGGCAGATAGGACAAATCTCCAAGCAGATTTCTATTGAGAGACCTTCAAGCTCACTACCAAGTGACACCATTCCTAATCCAAAAGAAGAGTGCAAAGCTGTGCAACTAAGGAGTGAAAAGACATTGGTGGATGGCAACCAAGGGGCAACCAAGAAACTTATGGAGAGTAACAAAGAACCAACAGAGAAAGATGGAGCTAACAACAAGGACATAACAAGTAAGAATGTCCCAAAAAAGCTCATAGAAGAGAACAACCAACCACAGAATTTGAAGAAGGGAAAGCAGATCATGGAAGAACCAAATCCAAGACAGCAGCAAGTGGAGAAGAGTCTTACACCTCCCCTACCTTATCCACAGAGATTCCACAAAGAAGCAAAGGATCAACATTTCCACAAATTCCTTGAGACTTTCAAGAAACTAGAGATCAACATACCCTTGGCTGAGGCATTGGAGCAAATGCCTCTGTATGCCAAGTTCTTAAAGGAGCTCATCAACAAGAAAAGAAGTTGGCTAGAAAAGGAGACTGTGCTACTCACTGAGGAATGTAGCGCTGTGCTTCAAAAGGGAATCCCACCAAAGCTTAAAGATCCTGGGAGTTTTGTAGTCGCTTGCACCATAGGTAAAATAACATTAGACAAGGCTCTTTATGATCTTGGAGCTAGTATCAACTTAATGCCCCTGTCCATGATGAGGAAGCTTGCGATAGAAGAACTTAAACCCACTAGGATGTCACTAGTCATGGCTGATAGATCAATCAAGACACCTAATGGGATTGTGGAGAATCTATTAATAAAAATTGGGGAGTTTATCTTCCCTGCAGATTTTGTGATCTTGGACACTGAAGAAGAAGAAAATAGTTCAATCATCCTGAGAAGACCATTCCTAGCAACTACAAGAGCTATTATCGATGTGGAAAAGGGGGAGATGATCTTCAGAGTACACAATGAGAAAATGGTCATAAATGTTTTCAAGTCAATGCAACACCCTCTTGAGCAAGAGGATTACCTGAGAGTGGACATGATAGAAAGCCTGGTGGAAGAAATGTTAGACACTAATCATCATGAGCAAGAAGAGGAAAATAACCAAGAGACAATAGAGGAACAAGCAGCTGAAATCTCTATTGACAAAGAGGTGAAACCAAGCAAGAAGGAAGAAGTACAAAAACAAGAACTGAAGCCATTACCCACCCATCTCAAATATGCATTTCTTGGCACATCAGAAAGTCTCCCAGTAATCATCAATTCATCCCTGACAAAAAAGGAAGAAGGAGAACTTCTTGATGTACTCAGAGCTCACAAGGATGCTTCAGGATGGACCATTGATGACCTGAAAGGCATCAACCCTGCAGTGTGTATGCATAAAATCCTCTTGGAGGACAATTCCAAACCAGTGGTTCAACCTCAGAGAAGGTTAAATCCCACAATGAAGGAATTTGTCCAGAAGGAAGTAATGAAGTTGTGGAATGCAGGGATAATCTATCCTATCTCTGATAGCTCATGGATAAGCCCAGTTCAAGTGGTACCAAAGAAGGGTGGGATGACAGTCATTGTTAATGAGAAAAATGAACTCATCCCCACAAGAACTTTGACAGGATGGAGGATGTGTATTGACTATAGGAGGCTGAATGACGCCACACACAAAGATCATTTCCCACTTCCCTTCATTGACCTTATGCTTGAAAGATTGGCTGGCCATGCTTACTACTGCTTCCTGGACAGCTATTCTGGGTATAATCAGATAGTGATAGATCCAAAGGACCAAGAAAAGACTTCATTCACATGTCCATTTGGAGTTTTCGCCTATAGAAGGATGTCGTTTGGGCTATGCAATGCCCCAGCCACCTTTCAAAGGTGTATGCTCTCCATTTTTTCAGATATGGTCGAAAAGTTTTTAGAGGTTTTCATGGATGACTTTTCTGTTTTTGGTGACAATTTTAATGCTTGCCTGAAACATCTAACTCTTGTCTTGAAACGGTGCCAAGAAACCAATTTGGTTTTGAATTGGGAGAAGTGTCATTCATGGTGCCCGAGGGGATCGTTCTTGGTCACAAAGTTTCAAGAAAAGGGATAGAGGTTGACAAGGCAAAGGTGGAGATCATAGAGAAGCTTCCTCCACCAACTAATGTGAAATCTGTTAGAAGTTTCTTGGGGCATGCAGGATTCTATAGAAGGTTTATCAAGGATTTTTCTAAAATAGCCAAACCTTTGAGTAATCTGTTAATGATTGATAATCCGTTTGTTTTTGATGAAAACTGCCAGCATGCCTTTGAAACTTAAAAAAACAGACTCACAACAGCACCAATCATCACACCCCCGGATTGGGAACTACCTTTTGAACTCATGTGTGATGCAAGTGATATTGCAATTGGTGCTGTGCTTGGACAAAAGAAGGGAAATTTGCATCATGTCATATATTATGCAAGTAAGGTGTTGAATGAGGCTCAAAAAAATTACACCACAACAGAGAAGGAATTATTAGCTGTAGTTTATGCATTTGATAAGTTTAGATCATATTTGATAGGATCCAAAATTGTGGTTTATACTGACCATGCTGCCCTTAAGTATTTGATGTCAAAGCAGGATGCCAAACCAAGACTTATCAGGTGGATATTACTCCTACAAGAGTTTGACATTGAAGTAAAGGATAGGAAGGGCACTGAAAACCGAGTTGCTGATCATTTGTCGAGGCTACCATAAGAAACAATTCAAAAAGCCTCCCAACCCGTGAATGAAAGCTTTCCAGATGAACACCTTTTGCAGATCCAACAAGCACCTTGGTTTGCTGACATAGCAAACTACAAAGTGGGGAGGAAGATACCTCAAGAGTTCTCTAAGCAACAAGTGAAGAAGTTAATCAATGAAGCAAGGAAATTCTTGTGGGATGAACCCTTCCTGTTCAAGAGATGTTCTGATGGAGTGATTAGAAGGTGTGTCCCTGAGAGTGAAATAAACGATATATTGTGGCATTGCCATGGCTCAGCTTATGGTGGACACTTTGGTCCAGAAAGAACAGCTGCAAAGATACTGCAGAGTGGCTTCTATTGGCCAACTATCTTCAAAGATACCAGAGAGTTTGTTCACCAATGTAATGAATGCCAGAGAGCAGGAGGATTGACAAGAAGGAATGAGATGCCACAGAATTTCATTTTGGAATTAGAATTATTTGATCTATGGGGCATTGACTTCATGGGACCCTTTCCCCCTTCCTATTCTTTCAGATATATCTTGGTAGCAGTAGAGTATGTCTCAAAGTGGGTGGAAGCCATAGCCACAACTACCTGTGATGCACAAATTGTCCTTCAATTCCTCAAGAAGCACATTTTTACTAGATATGGAGTACCCAAGGGTCTTATTAGTGATGGTGGTGGTCATTTTTGTAACAAACAAATGGGGAAACTCCTTCACAAATATGGAGTTATTCATAAAGTAGCCACACCATACCACCCTCAGACTAATGGGCAAGCTGAATTAGCAAACAGAGAATTGAAGAAGATCTTAGAGAAGACAGTAGGAAGCACAAGGAAGGATTGGGCTAGGAAGTTGGAAGATGCACTCTGGGCATATAGGACAGCTTTCAAAACTCCCATTGGGAAGTCTCCCTTTCAGCTATTATATGGCAAATCTTGTCACCTCTCTATAGAGCTTGAACACAAATCCTTTTGGGCTACTAAACTCCTAAACCTTGACTCTGAAGCAGCAGGGGAGAAAAGGTTGTTGCAGCTAAATGAGCTGGATGAATTTAGGCTAGAAGCCTATGAAAATGCCAAGATATACAAGGAAAAAGCCAAGAGGTGGCATGACAGGAAGATCTTGAAGAAAGAATTCAAACCTGGGCAACAAGTACTCTTGTACAACTCACGACTCAAGATGTTCCCTGGCAAGCTTAAATCTAAGTGGACTGGTCCATATTTGGTAACTAAGGTTTTTCCTTATGGGAGTATTGAATTGCTAGACGAAGCAACAAAGAGTCGATTCACAGCAAATGATCACAGAGCAAAACTGTACCTAGGAGGACAATGGGACAAAGAAAAAGAGATTCAAAGCCTACAGCCTTCTTAAAACAGAATGAAGGATGTCAAGCTAGTGACATTAAAAGAGTGCTTGTTGGGAGGCAACCCAACCTGAGGTAGTTTTCTTTTCATAGCTTTTTCAATAAAAATGTTGAATAATTGGTATGCATTGCAAGGAGCTAAGTTTGGTGTTGCACACCAAAATAATTTAAGGGAGAATGAAGGATTCTAAGTTTGGTGTTCCACCAAAATCTCATTTAAAAGAACATTCTCACCTCCTGCATAATACGAGCTCCAAGCAATCAGACAAATTATTCAACTATTTAACTACTTTTTAGTTTTAATTCCATAACCTTTAGCAAAGACACAAGGTTTCACATATGGTTAAGTGGATGCATGAAAAATAGTGGCAAGGAACCAAGTTTGGTGTTCACACACCAAAGTAAGTTCAAAAAGCCATAATCATTTTTAGACTAACCAATTGCACAAAGGCTTGAGAAGCAAACAACTTTTGAGAATTATGCAGGAAATTAGCCAACAATTGAAGACAATTTGCATTGTGACTCAAAAGGGATGCAACAGAAGGAAGAATTAAAGGGCTGCAACTTCAAAGGTTGTATCTAAACTTAATCCTTGCTGCTATAAATTGTTTTGAATCTGGAAACCCTTATATATCTTGCTAAAGTGTTTATCTAGTTGCAAGTGAAGTTGTTTGATTAAGTATGCTGATCTGCATAATGCTTGTCATTCATCACTTAGCTTTAAATTTTGTTTTGTTTCCCATATGCTTGAATAAAAGAGAAATGTTTGAATTAGAAAGTAAATATCCAATGTTGCATAAATTAGAATGGAAGTTAATGGTGGTATATGTGTTTGATTAAATGCATAACTCATGAAATAATTGCTGCATAATGTCATTTTCATTGAAGTGTGAGCTAGCTTGCTGTCATAAAGGTTCCTATCAGTAAAGAAAAAAAATCCCTTGAGAACAAAATAAAACAGAAAGAAAAGGAGGAAGAAAAAGCCAATGTGGCAAGAAAAATAAAGAATAAAGGTTGGACACCAATAGCTTGGACCCTAGGACACATGCTTGTGGTGTTCTTGTACTAGGATATGCTTGGACAAGTAAATTCTAAGGGGTATTTCAAAACCTGGCCACTTAGATCAACTGATTTGGGATGGCCAATTGAAAGTCCATAATAAAGATCAACCTAGATATAGAACATTTAGTTATCCAAAGAGATGCTGGGCATCAATGATCCTAGGAGGAAATAGTGAGCCATGTGTCTGTGGTGAAGAGATGTTGAGTAAAAATAAAGCCAAAGGCTACTGCAACATTTGATACCAAGCCTTCAAAGAATAATAAGCTTGTTAAGCAAAATAAAACAAGAAAAGTTATCAAGGGAGCAATTAAAAAGTAAACCTTACACCAGCAAGTTTAGTAAGCCTTTGAGGAAAAGTGTATTTTATGTAACAGTAAACAATAACTGAGTTATCATTGTCTGCATAAAAACTCCATGAACCAAGTTCTACTATATGCCTAATAAGGATATGTATGCTTTTCTTTTTTCATTTCATTTCCTCTTAATTTTGATGCTTGCTTGGGGACAAGCAAGATTTAAGTTTGGGGTTGTGATGACAAGTCATCATATACCCATTTCTCAAGCTAATTTCACTTGTTTCACTAGTTTTTATGCACTTTCTTGCACCCTAAGTAAGCAATTTAGAGTGGAATTACATGTTTTATTTGAATCAAACAACTACCATTTAATTGATGCTAAATCATGAGGTTTAAGCTAAATTTAATTGATTTTTAATTGATTTATAAACCTTGTGAATTTAGTGATACTTTGATTGGTTGTTTTGATTATTTGTAGGTGAAGAAAAGAAGAAAAGAAGGAAGCGTGGCTTAAGAAAGCGTAGCCCAAGGAAGAAAAGAATGTAGCGCATGGAAGGGAGGAAGCCACATTGCCCTCCACGAGAGCACACTGCCCTCCAAGGGAGCATAACAATGAACCAAGCATTCAAGGCTTCACTGTCCTGCCCTCCTTGAGGGCGGAGCACAATTCTAGGCCAAGAAATGAGAGAAGGAAAATCTCTGCCCTGCCCTCCTCAAGAGCAGTTTCGGGCTCCTCATGGAAAAATTCAAGGAAATTGTTCTTCAAGTACCATCCATGAGTTTCGAACCAAGCTCAAGAGGGAAGGAAGTAGCGTTCAAAAGGAAGAAAAACAAGCCAAAATTAGCTTGTTTTCAACCTCCAAGGATCGAACACAAGACCTTGAGGAAGCAAGAAACTAGGCGCTACCTTGGCACCAAGAAAACCAAGAAAAAAAGGGCAACAAAAGCCATCCAGCAAGTTTCAAACTTGGGACCTCACCAAAGAACATGGAAAGCCTGCGCTGCCCTGCCCTTGTGGAGGGCAGGGCATAATTTCTTGGTGCATGGCACACAAATTGGCACGGCCAGGAGCTTGGGCGCGCGCAGCCTGGACGCTCGGGCAGGAAGGCAAGGCCGCACCATGACAACGTTGTCCTACCCTCCACAAGGGCAGGGCAGCATCCTGATGCCCCTCCCAATTTGGCACGCTAGTTGGATCCACATGCAAGGCTTTCCTGCTCTGCCCTCCACAAGAGCAGAGCAACCTCCTGGGAGCAACATGGGCTGAATTTCACTCAAAAATCCAACTTAATTCATTTCTTCACCAAATCAAAAAGCCCACTCAAAACTCTTAGATCCAAAATAGAAAGTGTATAAATAGGTGTTAGGATTAGAGAAAAAGTTTTTTTACAGAGCTTACTTTGATTTTAATTTTCATCCTTAGTCAACCTGAGAGCTGAATTTCCATTTTTTGTTTTCTGCGATTGGAGGAGAGAATTCATTTCTTCTACCTCTGATCTTTTGTTTTCTTTACTGGGTTTTGATTGAATCTTGAGTGTGAAGAATTGAGGAACTTCTGTCTCAATCTCCATTTAAGATCTCTTTAATTTCCCTTCTGCATAATTGAGTTCAATTCTATTTCATTTACTGATGCAATCTTTAATTTCTCTTTAATTGCTTTGTGAACTTGGATCTAGGAAGGCAATTGAGATCTAGAATCTGCTATCTAGTCTCTGGAGTCCTGAGATCTGATTTTATCTTTTTGGTTCTCCTGCTGAACCACTGCTGCAATCACATTTTCCATTTCTATTTGAGATCTAGTAGAATTCAAATCATCTCTTGCTTTGATAGTTGTTGCAATTTAATTTCCATTGCTTAAATTCTGAAATCCCATTCCTCAAATCCCTTCTTCATTCAAGCAATTTACATTTCTTGCACTTTAAGTTACCGCAATTTACATTTCTTGCACTTTAAGTTTCAGTCATTTAATTTCTTATTCTTTAAGATTCAGCGCCTTTACTTTCAGTTCTCTTTAATTTCTGCAATTCATCCCTCTCCCTTTACATTTCCTGTTATTTACTTACTGTTGGATACAAAATCGCTTGACTAAATCAACCACCAAACTAAAATTGCTCAATCCTTCAATCCCTGTGGGATCGACCTCACTCCCGTGAGTTTTATTACTTGATGCGACCCGGTACACTTGCCGGTGAGTTTTGTGTTGGATCGTTTTCCACACATCAAGTTTTTGGCGCCGTTGCCGGGGATTGAAATAGATTGACAATGATTAAGTGAAGTGGAGATCTAGATTAAGCATTTTTTTCTTTTGTTCTCAACTAACATATTAACTGTTTGAATTTTTGCTTAAGCTAACTAAAACTTTATTCTAGTAATAGATTGAAGTTTCACTGGTTTTCTGGTTCTGTGTGTTTCTTGTGGTGTGTTTGTATGTCAGGTACAGGGAGAGCTTCTCCTATTTTCTCTGAAACTGACCAAAGAACTCTTCGAAGATTAAGAAGAGCTGAAAGAGGGAAGAACATTGTTGGAGAGGAAGAATCTGAGGAGGAATTCCAAGAGATGGAAGGAGATCCATCTAATCTCAATCAGCCAGAAGGAGGGGCCAACAATAACCCACAACAGAGGAGAGTACTGGCCTCCTATACATTTGCAAATGCTAGACATTGTGGGAGTATCATTCTTACCCCTAATGTCAATGCAAACAACTTTAAACTGAAGCCACAACTCATCACATTGGTCCAAAACAACTGCTCTTTTGGAGGAGGGCCATTGGAAGACCCGAACCAACATCTATCCACTTTCTTGAGGATCTGTGACATAGTTAAAAGCAATGGAGTGCACCCTGACATATACAAGCTGCTGTTGTTCCCATTCTCTCTCAGGGACAAAGCCACTCAATGGCTAGAAACATTTCCAAAGGAGAGCATCAACACTTGGGATGATTTGGTGAGCAAGTTTCTTGCCAAATGTTATCCCCCTCAAAGGATCATAAGATTGAAGACTGAGGTGCAGACATTCACACAAATGGATGCTGAAAATCTATATGAGGCATGGGAAAGATATAAGGCTCTGCTGAGGAAATGTCCACCAGAGATGTTCACTGAGTGGGACAAGCTACAGAACTTCTATGAAGGACTTACTCTGAAGGCTCAAGAGGCACTTGATCACTCAGCTGGAGGATCATTGCAATTGATGAAAACTGCAGAGGAAGCTCAAAACCTCATTGATATGGTGGCCAACAACCAATATTTCTTTGCTCACCAAAGGCAACGCCAACCATCACAGAGGAAGGGAGTGTTAGAATTGAAAGGAGTGGATACAATTTTGGCTCAACACAAAGTGATGCAGCAGCATATTCAGCAACAATTTGAGCAAATGGCCAAGAGAATTGATAGCCTTCAGGTTGCATCAGTAAGTGCCACAAGCCAACCATCAACTCCTTGGGGGCAGAATGAAGAGAACCAAGAAGAACAGCAACAAGAGCAAGTGCACTATATGCACAACCAAAATTCTGGATCAAATGAGGTGTATGGTGACACCTACAATCCATCTTGGAAGAACCACCCAAACCTTAGGTGGGGAGATAACCACAACCAAAACCAACAACAATGGCAAAGAAACTCAGCTCAAAACACTCCAAGAAACAACCAAAATCACAACCAACAGCTAACTAACCAAATTCCTTACAGAAAATCCCAAAACAATTACCCCAATTCCAACCATTATCCATCCAATACCCAACCAACTAACCAAAACACTTACCATCATCCATCAACACCCCAAAACTAACCAATCTCACAAGACTCTCAGAGGATTACTAATCTGGAGATGCTCATGGAGAAGATGATGAAGAACCAAGAAGTAACAACAAAGAACCAAGAAGCTTCCATGAAGAGCCTAGAAAGGCAGATAGGACAAATCTCCAAGCAGATTTCTATTGAAAGACCTTCAAGCTCACTACCAAGTGACACCATTCCTAATCCAAAAGAAGAGTGCAAAGCTGTGCAACTAAGGAGTGGAAAGACATTGGTGGATGGCAACCAAGGGGCAACCAAGAAACTTATGGAGAGTGACAAAGAACCAACAGAGAAAGATGGAGCTAACAACAAGGACATAACAAGTAAGAATGTCTCAGAAAAGCTCATAGAAGAGAACAACCAACCACAGAATTTGAAGAAGGGAAAGCAGATCATGGAAGAACCAAATCCAAGCCAGCAGCAAGTCGAGAAGAGTCTTACACCTCCACTACCTTATCCACAGAGATTCCACAAAGAAGCAAAGGATCAACATTTCCACAAATTCCTTGAGACTTTCAAGAAGCTAGAGATCAATATACCCTTGGCTGAGGCATTGGAGCAAATGCCTCTGTATGCCAAGTTCTTAAAGGAGCTCATCAACAAGAAAAGAAGTTGGCTGGAGAAGGAGACTGTGCTGCTCACTGAGGAATATAGCGCTGTGCTTCAAAAGGGAATCCCACCAAAGCTTAAAGATCCTGGGAGTTTTGTAGTCGCTTGCACCATAGGCAAAATAACATTAGACAAGGCTCTTTGTGATCTTGGAGCTAGTATCAACTTAATGCCCCTGTCCATGATGAGGAAGCTTGCGATAGAAGAACTTAAACCCACTAGGATGTCACTAGTCATGGCTGATAGATCAATCAAGACACCTAATGGGATTGTGGAGAATCTATTAATAAAAGTTGGCGAGTTTATCTTCCCTGCTCTGCCCTCCACAAGAGCAGAGCAACCTCCTGGGAGCAACATTGGCTGAATTTCACTCAAAAATCCAAATTAATTCATTTCTTCACCAAATCAAAAAGCCCACTCAAAATTCTTAGATCCAAAATAGAAAGTGTATAAATAGGTGTTAGTTTGGATTAGAGAAAGAGTTTTTTTAGAGAGCTTACTTTGATTTTAATTTTCATCCTTAGTCAACTTGAGAGTTGAATTTCCATTTTCTGTTTTCTGCGATTGGAGGAGAGAATTCATTTCTTCTACCTCTGATCTTTTGTTTTCTTTACTGGGTTTTGATTGAATCTTGAGTGTGAAGAATTGAGGAACTTCTGTCTCAATCTCCATTTAAGATCTCTTTAATTTCCCTTCTGCATAATTGAGTTCAATTCCATTTCCTTTACTGCTGCAATCTTTAATTTCTCTTTAATTGCTTTGTGAACTTGGATCTAGGAAGGCAATTGAGATCTAGAATCTGCTATCTAGTCTCTGGAGTCCTGAGATATGATTTTATCTTTTTGGTTCTCCTGCTGAACCACTGCTGCAATCACATTTTCCATTTCTATTTGAGATCTAGTAGAATTCAAATCATCTCTTGCTTTGATAGTTGTTGCAATTTAATTTCCATTGCTTAAATTCTGAAATCCCAGTCCTCAAATCCCTTCTTCATTCAAGCAATTTACATTTCTTGCACTTTAAGTTACCGCAATTTACATTTCTTGCACTTTAAGTTTCAGTCATTTAATTTCTTGTTCTTTAAGATTCAGCACCTTTACTTTCAGTTCTCTTTAATTTCTGCAATTCATCCCTCTCCCTTTACATTTCCTGTTATTTACTTACTGTTGGATACAAAATCACTCAACCAATACTTGATTCGCTTGACTAAATCAACCACCAAACTAAAATTGCTCAATCCTTCAATCCCTGTGGGATCGACCTCACTCCCGTGAGTTTTATTACTTGATGCGACCCGGTACACTTGCCGGTGAGTTTTGTGTTGGATTGTTTTCCACACATCAGTATGCGCGTTTATAACTTAACACTTTCTTCACAATCTCACACAACTAACCAGCAAGTGCACTTGGTCGTCCAAGTAATAAACCTTACATGAGTAAGGGTCGATCCCACGGAGATTGTTGGTATGAAGCAAGCTATGGTCATCTTGAAATTCTCAGTTAGGCGGATAATATATGGTTATGGAGTGTTCGAATAGTAATAATAAATAAACAGAAAATAAAGATAGAAATACTTATGTAAATCGTTGATGGGAATTTCAAATAGGCGTATGAAGATGTTATGCTCCTTCTGAATCTCTGCTTTCCTACTACCTTCATCCAATCCTTCTTACTCCTTTTCATGGTAAGCTGTATGTAGGGAATCACTGTTGCCAATGGCTACATCCCATCCTCTCAGTGAAAAAAGTCCAAATGCTCTGTTACAGCACGCTAAGCATTTGTCGGTCCTCAATCATGCCGGAATAGAATCCATTGATTCTTTTGTGTTTGTCATCACGCCCAACAATCGCGAGTTTGAAGCTCGTCACAGTCATTCAATTCCTGAATCCTACTCGGAATACCACAGACAAGGTTTAGACTTTCCGGATTCTCATGAATGCGCCATCAATTCTAGCTTATACCACGAAGATTCTGATTAAGAAATCTAAGAGATATACGTTCGGTCTGAGGTAGAATGGAAGTGGTTGTCAGTCACGCGTTCATAGGTGAGAATGATGATGAGTATCTGATGAGCGGATAATTTGTATACTTTTTGGCATTGTTTTTAGTATGTTTTTGTTATGATTTATTAGTTTTTATTATATTTTTATTAGTTTTTAATTAAAATTCACTTTTCTGGACTTTACTATGAGTTTGTGTGTTTTTCTGTGATTTCAGGTATTTTCTGGCTGAAATTGAGGGACCTGAGCAAAAATCTGATCCAGAGACTCAAAAGGACTGCAGATGCTGTTGGATTCTGACCTCCCTGCACTCGAAGTGGATTTTCTGGAGCTACAGAAGCCCAATTGGCGCGCTCTCAACGGCGTTGGAAAGTAGACATCCTGGGCTTTCCAGCAATATATAATTGTCCATACTTTGCCCAAGATTTGATGGCCCAAACCGGCGTTCAAAGTCACCTCAAGAAATTCCAGCGTTAAACGCCGGAACTGGCACCTAATTGGGAGTTAAACGCCCAAACTGGCACTAAAGCTGGCGTTTAACTCCAAGGAGAGTCTCTACACGAAAAAGCTTCATTGCTCAGCCCAAGCACACACCAAGTGGGCCCGGAAGTGGATTTTTATGTCATTTACTCATCTATGTACTAGTTTTCTATAAGTAGGACCTTTTACTATTGTATTTAAAAAGAGACTTTTGGTAGTGATGCGTTTGCATATTTTCTATATTAGCTAGTTAGTTTAAGTAGTTTTAGCTTAATTTCACTCATTTTCTCTAAATAAACAAGTCCTTTTATGAGTTTTGTCTCCATGCATGAGAATACCAAGGAACATGTGATTCTAGCCAAATTCATGCAAATGATTTATGGAATGCATATATGAATGAGTATGAATGAATCTCATGAAATTTATTGCATGAATTGGTAAGACTTTGAAGCTATTTCCCTTGTTGATGATAGGTGATTAAACAAGGAAGCATGGAAGCAAGAATGATGCAAGCTGGGCAAGAAGAAGTTGGCGTTGCCAACTTGGGAATAGGGTGCGTTGTTGAGGACAACGCCAGGCAACCTTGAAGAACAAAAGTTGGCGTTGCCAACTTGGAGAATGGAGGGCGTTGTTGAAGGCAACGCCAAGGCAGCCCCTGGAGAGCACTTGGGCGTTGCCAACTTGGAGAAAGGAGTGAGTTTTTATGGGCAACGCCAAGCACAAGAATGAAGCCTTGAAGAGGAGCTCGAGCACGTTGCCAACGCCAAGAACCATAGGCGTTATTCAAGGCAACGCCAAGCAACTTTGGCACCATTCAAGTTGCCAACGCCAGGGACATGCACCATTCAAGTTGCCAACGCCAGGGACATGCACCATTCAAGTTGCCAACGCCAGGGACATGCACCATTCAAGTTGCCAACGCCAGGACGTGCTGCCAGCCAAGTCTTGGTGCCAACCACGTTGCCAACGCCAAGCAAGGCTGCCAACCACGTTGCCAACGCCAAGCAAGGCTACCAACCACGTTGCCAACGCCAAGCAAGGCTACCAACCACGTTGCCAACGCTGAAATACAAAGGAGTGTTTGCCAAAAACGCTGGTGAGCTGGACAGCCTGACCTTACCTCCTTCAATGGAGTATATCTTGAGCTACAAAGCTCCAAATGAGGTGATTCCAACGGCATTTGAAAGTAGACATCCAGAGCTTTCCAACCATATATCATAGTATGGGATTGGCATTCATTTGAAGCTTCAAAAGTTGGCTTCATTTAGAGCTTCAGAATCTGAGCACGTTGGCAACGCTGGAAACAAGGGCGTTTTCACCAAAAACGTGTGCGATTTTGGCAGCCTGACCCTGTCTCCTTCAAACGAGCATAACTTGAGTTATTGAGATCCAAATTGAGTGCTTCCAGTTGCGTTGGAAAGCTAACATTCAGAGCTTTCCAACCATATATGATAGTCTATGGTGGAGCACAAAATTGAAGCCAAACCAGAGTCATCTTTAGGCCCTAAAAACAAGAACATGAAGTGAAATTCAAGAAGGCTAGAGATGAGCCCTGGAGGGGGGCACGAGCACGTTGCCAACGTGCCAGAAAGGGGGCGTGTTTTGCAACAACGCCAGCCCCAAGTCCCTGCCTTGGGAGGCTAGGCACGGGCACGTTGCCAACTTGGGAGTGAAGGTGCGTTTTTGGCAACAACTTGGCAGCTTGACCTTACCTTCTTTGAGGAAGCATAACTTGAGCTAGGAAAGTCCAATTGAGGTGATTCCAGTGGCATTGGAAAATAGACATCAAGAGCTTTCCAATGATGTATAGTAGTCCATATTGAAGTAGAAGGTTGACACTCAAATTCTGGGCTACATTTAGCATGAAAGTAGAGCCAAGAAGAGGAGAAGCAAGTTGTTAGCAACAACTTGGGCTAGCAACGCCCAAGTCTCAAACTTCACTTCCAGGAAATTGTGCTGCACGTTGCCAACGTGCATTAAGGCCAGCGTTATTGACAAAAACGCCAAGCCAATGGGCCAGAAGCATGATGAATGAACTCTTCCTTTCCAAGTCTAGCAACTTCTTCAATTGAACCAAGAATTCAACAATGAGAAAGCCCACATTGCTAGCCCAAATTGAAGATCTCTGAAGAAGTTTTAGGAGTAGTATAAGTAGAAGAGATTGGTGTACTTGTAGAGGACTTTTCAACACTTTTGACACTTAGACTTTTTTTAGACTCTTAGCACTTTTATTTTGGAACTCTTGAGCACTTCCGGGAGGATACCCGGAGAGCATTTTTGGTTCATCTTGGAACTTCTCTTCTTCATTTCTTAAGCTTTAACATTTCCTTATTCTTCTTCATCTTTCTTTTCAATTTAGTTTAATTTTGATTTATGGCAATTGTTGTTGAAATTGGAGCAATGACTCACTAAACCCCACTTTCATTAGGGGGAAGAGCTCTGCTTGTTGGAATGAATTAGTGAACTCATCTTCTCCTCCTCAATTCTAGTGGTTGATCTAAAAAGGGAACTCTTGATCTTCAAAGATTCAACCACCATCGAGAGAGGGGTTAATCTATATGAACTATGTGGTGAATTTGAGGAATGAGCCACATAATTCAGTTTAGAGTTCATCCTTTCATGATTTCTTTGATCAATATACCTTGGTTAGTATGTGAGATGTAACTCTCCTTGGTTGAGATTATGGGAATTGTGTGGCTGGATTAGATTTGAGCTTCATCTCTTCTCATGAACAATTAGATCACGAGAGTGGCAATTGGCTATGTTGAGAGAGATTGAATCACCAAGAGATTGGGATTCAATCACCCACTTGCCATGGATCTATACCCATGATTGAGAAGGATTTGACTAACATCAATTCATGAAAACTTGCATCTCTGATCCCTAATGATCCTCTCTATCATTAATTCTCATTTCTTTCGTTCTTAGTGTTTGAAAACCCATCACCCAATCCCCTTCTACATTCTTGCAATTTATTATTCTTGTCATTTACATTCTGTTTCTTTATTTCGTACTCTTTTGCTCTTTAGAATTCAGCACCCTATTTCTTGCAATTTACTTTTGATGTCATTTAAGTTTCTTGCAATTTAAGTTTCCGTTATTTACTTTCACTTTATTTCTATCCTCTAGTTCTTTACATTCTGTGTCATTTAAATTCTTGCAATTATGTTCAAAAATCAAAATGCTCATGAAATCAAAACTATGTTTGCTTGACTAAATTCACCATTTAACTAAAGTTGCTTAATCTACCAATCTCCGTGGGATCGACCTCACTCTTAGTGAGTTTTATTACTTGATACGACCCGGTATACTTGCCGGTTATACGTGAAATCAAATTTTTACGTATCAAGTTTTTGGCGCCGTTGCCGGGGATTGGTTAGATTGACAATGATTAAGTAAAAGGTGGTTTAGATTGAGCATTTTTTTGTGTTTTTGTTAAGCCTACTAACTGTTTGATACTTTGTTTCACTAACCCCAATTCCACTCTAGTTCTAGAATATTTCACTTGTGATTTTGGTTTTGTTTGTGTATGTCAGGAGCTAATAGACATAATATTGAGGACGAGAGAACCCGCCGAAGGATAAGGAGAGCAGAAAGAGGAAAGGGAATAGTTGGTGAAGAGGATTCAGAGGGAGAAGATCAAGTCATGGAGGATGAGATGCACAATCCTGGAGGGGTCAACAACAATGATGGACCACCTAGAAGGGTGCTATCTTCTTATACCATCCCTGATCCAAGACATTGTGGGAGTAGTATTGCCACTCCTCCAGTTCAGGCCAATAACTTTGAGTTGAAACCTCAACTCATCACTTTGGTACAGAACAACTGCTCTTATGGAGGGGGACCTCTTGAAGACCCAAATCAACATCTATCTGTTTTTCTGAGGATATGCAATACAGTGAAGACAAATGGAGTGCATCCAGATGTCTACAAGTTGTTACTATTTCCATTCTCTTTGAGGGATAAAGCCACTCAATGGCTAGAATCATTCCCCAAGGAAAGCCTCAATGATTGGAATGACCTGATGGGCAGATTTCTAGCAAAGTTTTACCCACCTCAAAGAATCATCAAGTTGAAGACAGAGGTACAAACTTTCAGGCAAATGGAAGGGGAGTCATTGTATGAAGCCTGGGAAAGGTATAAGGCACTCATGAGAAGATGTCCACCTGACATGTTTAGTGACTGGGTCAAACTCCAAAACTTCTATGAAGGTTTAAACTTAGAAGCAAGGAAGGGACTAGACTACTCATCAGGAGGATCACTTAACATGATGAAAACTGCCGAGGAGGCTCAAGACCTCATTGAGATTGTGGCAAACAATCAATATTATTACTCATCAGAGAGGCAGCATAATCCGACCCCAAAGAAAGGTGTAATGGAGCTCGAAGGTGTTGATGCTATCTTGGCACAAAACAAGTTAATGCACCAACAAATCCAACAACAAATGGAGATGATAACAAAGAGAATGGATGGTTTCCAGCTAGCATCAGTGAACACAACAAATCAACCATTACTTGAATGGAGCCAAGGTGAAGGGACCACTGTTGAACAACCACAAGAGCAAGTTCAATACATGCAGAATACTTCAAATTCTCAGGATGAATTTCATGGTGATACATACAACTCATCTTGGAGAAATCATCCCAATCTAAAGTGGGGTGAAAACCATTGGCAAAAGAACAACAACCACAATCACTCCCGCAACACAAATAACCAAAATCACCATGCCAACAACACTAACCAATATAGAAAAACACAAAACACATATCAACACCCTCATAATAACTCACAAACTCACCAAAGCAACTTTCCTGCACCAACATCCACTTCACAAAATTACCACACTAATCCACCCAACAACTTCCAACAACAATCAACCCCCATCATATCTCCAATTGATCATCATGAGGCCAGAATCTCAAGTCTGGAAGCAACCTTGCAAGCACTTGCTCAAACCACTCAAGCCTTAGCTAAGGGACACAAGGAACATGAGGTCATCATGAAGAATATTGAGAGACAAGTGGGACAATTGGCCAAACAAGCCGAGCGACCAACCAATGTTCTTCCAAGTGATACGATACCCAACCCAAGAGACACAGAAAAAGCCATAAAATGGGAGGAGTGTAAAGCAATCACCCTGAGAAGTGGGAAGAAAGTGGAGACAGAAGCCATTACTCAGGAAGAGCACATCAAAGAAGGCTTAAAAGAAGAGGTGAAGGAACAAAAGCAGGAGCAAGAAACCTATACACAAAGTGATAAATTAGCTAAGAAGGAGGCAGTGAAAGCATACCAACCAATGCTCCCATACCCTCAAAGGTTTAAAGAAGAGAACAAAGAGAAGCAATATTCCAAATTCTTGGAAATATTCAAGACACTACACATCAACATCCCCTTCATTGAAGCACTTGAACAGATGCCCCTATATGCTAAGTTCATGAAGGAATTGTTAACAAAGAAAAGATCCTTGAAAGAGGGACAAACGGTTGTGATGACCAGAGAGTGTAGTGCCATCATCCAGAAAAAGTTGCCAAAGAAGATGAAAGACCCAGGGAGCTTTCACATCCCCTGCACAATAGGCAACATGATGATTGAGAGAGCATTTTGTGATCTTGGTGCAAGCATAAATCTGATGCCTCTATCTTTGATGAGGAAGCTTCAGATTCATGAATTGAAACCTACAAAGATAGCCCTTCAAATGGCGGATAAATCTATTCAGCAAGCACTCGGGGTTGTAGAGAATGTATTAGTAAAGGTGGACAAATTTTTCCTCCCAGTTGACTTTGTCATCCTAGACATAGAGGAAGATGACAACACTCCCATTATTCTAGGGAGGCCCTTTTTAGCCACTGCCAGGGCATTGATAGATGTCGAAAAAGGAGAATTAATGCTAAGGGTGCATGATGAGCATATAGTGTTCCATGTCTTCAAGAATTTGCAAGACCCCACCCAAGAGGAAGAGTGTATGAAGATTGATTCCATAGATCCAAACTTGAAAGAGGCACCTGATGAGGCACTTCCAAGCTCATGCTGGAAAGAAAATGAAGAGGTGGAGGTGCTGCAACAAGCTCAAAGAATAGAGGAGAAGCTGCAATCAAAGTCAGCATTTAAGATTCATAGCAAGGACAGTCCAAAAATTGAGATCCCAAAACCTGAACTATCTCCTGGAAAAGAAGAGAGTCCCAAGAAGAAAATGCCAAGAGGATGGAGAAACAAGAAAATCTCCACTGAAGACTTCTCACCAGGGGATAAAGTGATGCTAACTTACCAACCAATAGAGACATCTCCACACTTTTCTGGATACTACACAGTGAACAAAATCCTCTCACTTGAACATGTGGAAATCATCAAGAATGATACTGGAAGGAAGCTCACGGTGAGAGGGGAAGGATTAAGGCACTATGATCATCATCCGCCCTAAAGAGGGACAACCGTCAAGCTAATGACGATAAAAAAGCGCTTGTTGGGAGGCAACCTAACCAAAGGTAGTCTTCTTTTCTTAGTTAATTCAATAAAAGAGTTAAGTATATTTATCTGCATTGCAAGGAGCTAAGTTTGGTGTTACACACCAACAGAATTCAAAGGTGAATGTGAGGTGCTAAGTTTGGTGTTCCACCAAAAAGTTTCATTAAAGACACATTTTAACCCTTTGCATGATTAGTCACTAGCTCTAAACAATCAGAAAAACTACTTAACAATTGCTACTTTTAATTTAGATTTTATTTCCTTAATTGTTATCTTTAATTTTGCTTACTTGAAACACATGTGCTACTAATGTTTCATTGTGTAAGACATTCATGATCTATCTTAGCCCCATAGCCATGGTTCTAATTGTTGCTTGAGGACAAGCAATCATTCTAAGTTTGGTGTGGGAAGGGAAAGAAAAGGAGGAAAAGGACAACAATAGAGAAGATAAATTACAAGGTTGTAAAGTTCTTTTTTTTCTCTCATTTGTTTCCAGCACTTTAAATTGCATGATTGTCTTATTACCTTCTCTATATGCATGTGTGGTATGAATAAGCATAGCTTGAATTTTGATTTGCAATATATTGCTGTGGCATTATGACTACCAACTTGAGTTTTGTGAATTCAAAAGCAAAAAAAGGCATCATGATCATAAACAAACAAGGAATTAAAGAAGAACTTGGCATGTGCATACAAGTATTGGAAGGCTAGTATGTTGATTGTTGCTCAATTGCATTAGATTTGATTTAATTGAAGTTTTCATCTAGGACATTTTGTGAAATCTTTTGAAATCATGAAAACCTTGAAAAAAAAGAAGGCAAAGAAAAGAAAAGGGAAAGAATGAGAAAGTTGAAGGCTCTGAGTACCAATGACAATTCCATTGTTAAGTACTTGTGGTGTTTATGTATCAAGTAAAATGCTTGAAAACAAAACACTTAGAAGTCAAGGCTAGGCTCAAGTGCAAAAGCACTCCCTCAAAGCTCAAGGCTCTGAGCATCAATGATTAGAGAGTCAAGAAAAGAAATAAATGTGCTTAATGAAATCCTCTAATTAAATGCTTGTGGTGCTTATGTATCAAGTGGTAATACTTGAAAACAAAGCATTTAGAGTCGTAGTTTTGTAATCAACTCATGGGGCAAAGCACCCAAAAGGAGAAGCTAATAAGAAAATCAAAAGCTTGATTCAAGGAAGAAATATAAGAAAAAGATTTCATAAATTGAGCTAGATAGAAGCATCAGTCATTTACATTTCTTTTGTGATTGTAGCATTCTTAGAAAAACTAGCTTACCATGAACATTGAGTTGTTATTCTTCTTACCTTGGATTGTCAATCTCTATTGCATGATTCTCTTCTTGCTTGAGGACAAGCAAGGTTTAAGTTTGGTGTTGTGATGCATTTGCATATTTTCTATATTAGCTAGTTAGTTTAAGTAGTTTTAGCTTAATTTCACTCATTTTCTCTAAATAAACAAGTCCTTTTATGAGTTTTGTCTCCATGCATGAGAATACCAAGGAACATGTGATTCTAGCCAAATTCATGCAAATGATTTAAGGAATGCATATATGAATGAGTATGAATGAATCTCATGAAATTTATTGCATGAATTGGTAAGACTTTGAAGCTATTTCCCTTGTTGATGATAGGTGATTAAACAAGGAAGCATGGAAGCAAGAATGATGCAAGCTGGGCAAGAAGAAGTTGGCGTTGCCAACTTGGGAATAGGGTGCGTTGTTGAGGACAACGCCAGGCAACCTTGAAGAACAAAAGTTGGCGTTGCCAACTTGGAGAATGGAGGGCGTTGTTGAAGGCAACGCCAAGGCAGCCCCTGGAGAGCACTTGGGCGTTGCCAACTTGGAGAAAGGAGTGAGTTTTTATGGGCAACGCCAAGCACAAGAATGAAGCCTTGAAGAGGAGCTCGAGCACGTTGCCAACGCCAAGAACCATAGGCGTTATTCAAGGCAACGCCAAGCAACTTTGGCACCATTCAAGTTGCCAACGCCAGGGACATGCACCATTCAAGTTGCCAACGCCAGGGACATGCACCATTCAAGTTGCCAACGCCAGGGACATGCACCATTCAAGTTGCCAACGCCAGGACGTGCTGCCAGCCAAGTCTTGGTGCCAACCACGTTGCCAACGCCAAGCAAGGCTGCCAACCACGTTGCCAACGCCAAGCAAGGCTACCAACCACGTTGCCAACGCCAAGCAAGGCTACCAACCACGTTGCCAACGCTGAAATACAAAGGAGTGTTTGCCAAAAACGCTGGTGAGCTGGACAGCCTGACCTTACCTCCTTCAATGGAGTATATCTTGAGCTACAAAGCTCCAAATGAGGTGATTCCAACGGCATTTGAAAGTAGACATCCAGAGCTTTCCAACCATATATCATAGTATGGGATTGGCATTCATTTGAAGCTTCAAAAGTTGGCTTCATTTAGAGCTTCAGAATCTGAGCACGTTGGCAACGCTGGAAACAAGGGCGTTTTCACCAAAAACGTGTGCGATTTTGGCAGCCTGACCCTGTCTCCTTCAAACGAGCATAACTTGAGTTATTGAGATCCAAATTGAGTGCTTCCAGTTGCGTTGGAAAGCTAACATTCAGAGCTTTCCAACCATATATGATAGTCTATGGTGGAGTGGTGCGCGAAATTGTGAACAATACTTTTTCACAACTCTCATAATCCCTGGTCATGAACTCCAAGAACTTGGTAGTTCAATTCCATGGCATTACACAACTTCGCACAACTAACCAGCAAGTGCACTGGGTCGTCCAAGTAATACCTTACGTGAGTAAGGGTCGATCCCACGGAGATTGTTAGCATTGAAGCAAGCTATGGTCATCTTGTAAATCTTAGTCAGGCAAACTCAAATGTATATGATGATGAACGAAAATAACATAAAGATAAAGATAGAGATACTTATGTATATCATTGGTGTAAGAGCTTCAGACAAGTGTATGAAGATGCCTTCCCTTCCGTCTCTCTACTTTCCTACTGTCTTCATCCAATCCTTCTTACTCCTTTCCATGGCAAGCTCGTATAGGGTCTCACTGTTGTCAGCAGCTACCTCCCATCCGCGTAGTGAAAGCTAATGCACGCACTCTGTCACAGTACTGCCAATCACCGGTTTGGTTCCCTCCCCTACCGGAATAGAATCACTCTTTTGCGTCTGTCACTAACGCCCAGTAGGTTACAGGTTTGAAGCACGTCACAGTCATTCAGACATTGAATCCTACTCAGAATACCACAGACAAGGTTAGACCTTCCGGATTCTCTTGAATGCTGCCATCAGTTCTTGCCTATACCACGAAGACTCTGATCTCACGGAATGGTTGGCTCGTTTGTCAGGCGAGCACTCGGTTGTCAGGCGATCAACCATGCATCGTGCAATCAGGAATCCAAGAGATATTCACTAAGCCTCAGATGCTTGTAGAACAAAAATGGTTGTCAGTCACCTTGTTCATGAGTGAGAATGGTGATGGGCGTCAATCATCACCTTCATCATGTTGAAGAACAAGTGATATCTTGGATAAAGAACAAGCGGAATTGAATGGAAGAACAATAGTAATTGCATTAATACTCGAGGTACAGCAGAGCTCCACACCTTAATCTATGGTGTGTAGAAACTCCACCGTTGAAAATACATAAGAACAAGGTCCAGGCATGGCCGAATGGCCAGCCTCCCACAGAGGGTTCAATCATCAAAACATGATCGAAAAAGCTCTCTAATACAATAGTAAAAGGTCCTACTTATAGAAAACTAGTACATAGATGAGTAAATGACATAAAAATCCACTTCCGGGCCCACTTGGTGTGTGCTTGGGCTGAGCAATGAAGCAATTTCGTGTAGAGACTCTCCTTGGAGTTAAACGCCAGCTTTAGTGCCAGTTTGGGCGTTTAACTCCCAATCAGGTGCCAGTTCCGGCGTTTAACGCTGGAATTTCTTGAGGTGACTTTGAACGCCGGTTTAGGCCATCAAATCTTGGGCAAAGTATGGACTATTATATATTGCTGGAAAGCCCAGGATGTCTACTTTCCAACGCCGTTGAGAGCGCGCCAATTGGGCTTCTGTAGCTCCAGAAAATCCACTTCGAGTGCAGGGAGGTCAGAATCCAACAGCATCTGCAATCCTTTTGAGTCTCTGGATCAGATTTTTGCTCAGGTCCCTCAATTTCAGCCAGAAAATACCTGAAATCACAGAAAAACACACAAACTCATAGTAAAGTCCAGAAAAGTGAATTTTAACTAAAAACTAATAAAAATATACTAAAAACTAACTAGATCATACTAAAAACATACTAAAAACAATGCCAAAAAGCATACAAATTATCCGCTCATCACAACACCAAACTTAAATTGTTGCTTGTCCCCAAGCAACTGAAAATCAAATAAGATAAATCGAAGAGAATGTGCAATGAACTCCAAAAACATCTGTGAAGATCAGTATTAATTAGATGAGCGGGGCTTTTATCTTTTTGCCTCTGAATAGTTTTGGCACCTCACTCTATCCCTTGTAATTCAGAATGATTGGCTTCTTTAGGAACTTAGAATCCAGATAGTGTTATTGATTCTCCTAGTTAAGTATGATGATTCTTGAACACAGCTACTTATTGAGTCTTGGCTGTGGCCCAAAGCACTCTGTCTTCCAGTATTACCACCGGATACATACATGCCACAGACACATAATTGGGTGAACCTTTTCAGATTGTGACTCAGCTTTGCTAAAGTCCCCAATTAGAGGTGTCCAGGGTTCTTAAGCACACTCTTATTTGCCTTGGATCACAACTTTATTTCTTTCTTTTTCTTCTCTTTTTTTTTCGGTTTTTTTTTTCTTTTTCGCTTGCTTTCTTTCTCTTTTTGTATTCACTGCTTTTTCTTGCTTCAAGAATCATTTTTAATGATTTTTCAGATCCTCAGTAACATGTCTCCTTTTTCATCATTCTTTCAAGAGCCAACATTCATGAACCACAAGTTCAAAAGGCATATGCACTGTTCAAGCATAAATTCAAAGAACAAAAGTGTTGCCACCACATCAAAATAATTAAACTATTATAAAATTCAGAATTCATGCAATTCTTTCCTTTTCAATTAAGCACTTTTTTATTCAAGAAAGGTGATGGATTCATAGGACATTCATAACTTTAAGGCATAGACACTAAGACACTAATGATCACAAGACACAAACATGGATAACCATAAGCATAAAAATCGAAAAACAGAAGAATAAAGATCAAGAAAATCAAGGAACGGGTCCACCTTAGTGATGGCGGCTCTTTCTTGCTCTTGAAGATCCTATGGAGTGCTTGAGCTCCTCAATGTCTCTTCCTTGTCTTTGTTGCTCCTCCCTCATGATTCTTTGGTCTTCTCTAATTTCATGGAGGAGAATGGAGTGTTCTTGATGCTCCACCCTTAGTTGTCCCATGTTGGAACTCAATTCTCCTAGGGAGGTGTTTAATTGCTCCCAATAATTTTGTGGAGGAAAGTGCATCCCTTGAGGAATCTCAGGGATCTCATGGTGAGAGGGGTCTCTTGTGTACTCCATCCTTTTCTTGGTGATGGGCTTGTCCTCATCAATGGGGGTATCTCCCTCTATGTCAATTCCAACTGAATAACAGAGGTGACAGATGAGATGAGGAAAGGCTAACCTTGCCAAAGTGGAGGTCTTGTCCGCCACCTTGTAGAGTTCTTGGGCTATAACCTCATGAACTTCTATTTCTTCTCCAATCATGTTGCTATGAATCATGATGGCCCGGTCTATGGTAACTTCGGACCGGTTGCTAGTGGGAATGATTGAGCGTTGTATGAACTCTAACCATCCTCTAGCCACGGGCTTGAGGTCATGCCTTCTCAATTGAACCGGCTTTCCTCTTGAATCTTGCCTCCATTGTACGCCCTCTTCACATATGGTTGTGAGGACTTGGTCCAACCTTTGATCAAAGTTGACCCTTCTAGTGTAAGGATGCTCATCTCCTTGCATCATAGGCAAGTTGAACGCCACCCTCACACTCTCCGGACTAAAATCCAAGTATTTCCCCCGAACCATAGTGAGATAATTCTTTGGATTCGGGTTCACACTTTGGTCATGGTTCTTGGTGATCCATGCATTGGCATAGAACTCTTGAACCATCAAGATTCCGACTTGTTGAATGGGGTTGGTGAGTACTTCCCAACCTCTTCTTCGGATCTCATGGCGGATCTCCGGATATTCACCCTTTTTGAGTGAAAAGGGGACCTCGGGGATCACCTTCTTCAAGGCCACAACTTCATAGAAGTGGACTTGATGCACCCTTGAGAGGAATCTATCCATCTCCCATGACTCGGAGGTGGAAGCTTTTGCCTTCCCTTTCCTCTTTTTAGAGGTTTCTCCGGCCTTGGATGCCATAAATGGTTATGAAAAAGCAACGCTTTTACCACACCAAACTTAAAATGTTTGCTCGTCCTCGAGCAAAAGAAGAAAGAAGAGAGTAGAAGAAGAAGAAATGAGGAAGAGGGGGAAGGAGGTGTGTTCGGCCAAGAAGGGTAAGAAAGGGTGTTTAGGTTGTGTGAAAATGAAGGGTTGAAGAAGGGTATATATAGGAGAGGGGGGGTGATGGTTCGGCCATGGAGGGTGGGTTTGGGAGGGGAAGTGGTTTGAATTTGAAGGGTGAGGTTGGTGGGGATTTATGAAGGATGGATGTGAGTGGTGAAGAGAAAGATGGGATTTGATAGGTGAAGGGTTTTTGGGGAAGAGGTATTGAGGTGATTGGTGAGTGGGGGAAGAAGAGAGAGATTGATGGTGGGGTCCTGTGGGGTCCACAGATCCTGTGGTGTCAAGGAAAAGTCATCCCTGCACCAAAAGTTGCTCAAAATCACGTTTTGAGCCATTTCTGGCGTTAAACGCCGGGCTGGTGCCCATTCCTGGCGTTTAACGCCAGGTTGTTGCCCTTTACTGGCGTTTAACGCCAGTCTGGTGCCCCTTTCTGGCGTTAAACGCCCAGAATGGTGCCAGACTGGCGTTAAACGCCCAACAGCTAGCATTACTGGCGTTTGAACGCCAGCTTCTTCTCCTCCAGGGTGTGCTGTTTTTCTTCCTGTTTTTCATTCTGTTTTTGCTTTTTTCATTATTTTTGTGACTTCTTATGATCATCAACCTACAAAAAAGATAAAATAACAAAAGAAAATAGTTAACTATAAAACATTGGGTTGCCTCCCAACAAGCGCTTCTTTAATGTCATTAGCTTGACAGAGGACTCTCATGGAGCCTCAGAGATACTCAGAACCGTATTGGAACCTCCCAACACCAAACTTAGAGTTTGAATGTGGGGGTTCAACACCAAACTTAGAGTTTGGTTGTGGCCTCCCAACACCAAACTTAGAGTTTGACTGTGGGGGCTCTGCTTGGCTCTATTTTGAGAGAAGCTCTTCATGCTTCCTCTCCATGATGATAGAGGGATGTCCTTGGGCCTTAAACACCAAGGATTCTCCATTCACTTGAATGATCAACTCTCCTCTATCAACATCAATCACAGCCTTTGCTGTGGCTAGGAAGGGTCTGCCAAGGATGATGGATTCATCCATGCACTTCCCAGTCTCTAGGACTATGAAATCAGTAGGGATGTAATGGTCTTCAATCTTCACCAAACATTCTCTACAAGTCCATGAGCTTGTTTTCTTGAATTGTCTGCCATCTCTAATGAGATTCTTGCAGCTTGCACCTCAAAGATCCCTAATTTCTCCATTACAGAGAGGGGCATGAGTTTACACTTGACCCTAAGTCACACAAGGCCTTCTTGAAGGTCATGGTGCCTATGGTACAAGGTATAGAAAACTTCCCAGGATCTTGCCTCTTTTGAGGCAGTTTCTGCCTAGACAAGTCATCCAGTTCTTTGGTGAGCAAAGGAGGTTCATTCTCCCAAGTCTCATTTCCAAATAACTTGTCATTTAGCTTCATGATTGCTCCAAGGTATTTAGCAACTTGCTCTTCAGTGACATACTCATCCTCTTCAGAGGAAGAATACTCATCAGAGCTCATGAATGGCAGAAGTAAGTCCAATGGAATCTCTATGGTCTCATTTTGAGCCTCAGATTCCCATTGTTCCTCATTGAGGAACTCAGAGGAGATTGGTACACGCCCACTGAGGTCTTCCTCAGTGGCGTCCTCCTCCTCTCTTTCCTCTCCATATTCGGCCATGTCTATGGCTTTGCACTCTCCTTTTGGATTTTCTTCTGTATTACTTGGGAGAGTGCTAGGAGGGAGTTCAGTAACTTTCTTGCTCAGCTGACCCACTTGTCCTTCCAAATTTCTGATGGAGGACCTTGTTTCATTCATGAAACTTTGAGTGGTCTTATTAGATCAGAGACCATTGTTGCTAAGTCAGAAGTATTCTGCTTAGAACTCTCTGTCTGTTGCTGAGAAGATGATGGAAAAGGCTTGCCATTGCTAAACCTGTTTCTTCCACCATTATTGTTATTGAAACCTTGTTGAGGTCTCTCTTGACTCTTCCATGAGAAATTGGGGTGATTTCTCCATGAAGAATTGTAGGTGTTTCCATAGGGTTCTCCTAGGTAATTCACCTCTTCCATTGAAGGGTTCTCAGGATCATAGGCTTCTTCCTCAGATGAAGCTTCCTTAGTACTGCTTGGTGCATTTTGCATTCCAGACAGACTTTGAGAAATCAAATTGACTTGTTGAGTCAATATTTTATTCTGAGCCAAAATGGCATTCAGAGTGTCAATCTCAAGAACTCCTTTCTTCTGACTAGTCCCATTGTTCACAGGATTCCTTTCAGAAGTGTACATGAATTGGTTATTTGCAACCATTTCAATCAATTCTTGAGCTTCTGTAGGCGTCTTCTTCAGATGAAGAGATCCTCCAGCAGAGCTATCCAAAGACATCTTGGATAGTTCAGAGAGACCATCATAGAAAATACCTATGATGCTCCATTCAGAAAGCATGTCTGAGGGACATCTTCTGATTAATTGTTTGTATCTTTCCCAAGCTTCATAGAGGGATTCTCCATCCTTCTGTCTGAAGGTTTGGACTTCCACTCTAAGCTTACTCCATCTTTGTGGTGGAAAGAACTTTGCCAAGAAGGCATTGACTAGCTTTTCCCAAGAGTCCAGGCTTTCTTTAGGTTGAGAATCCAACCATATTCTAGCTCTGTCTCTTACAGCAAAAGGAAATAGCATCAGTCTATAGACTTCAGGGTTAACCCCATTAGTCTTGACTGTGTCACAGATTTGCAAGAATTCAGCTAAGAACTGATGAGGATCTTCCATTGGAAGTCCATGGAACTTGCAATTCTGTTGCATTAGAGAAACTAATTGAGGCTTAAGCTCAAAGTTGTTTGCTCCAATGGCAGGGATAGAGATGCTTCTCCCATAAAAATCAGGAGTAGGTGCAGTGAAGTCACCCAGCACCTTCCTTGCATTGTTGGCATTGTTGTTGTTTTCGGCTGCCATGTCTTCTTTTTCTTTGAAGAATTCGGCCAGGTCCTCTAAAGAGAGTTGTGCTTTGGCTTCTCTTAGCTTTCTCTTCAGGGTACTTTCGGGTTCAGGGTCAGCTTCAACAAGAATGCCTTTGTCTCTGCTCCTGCTCATATGAAAGAGGAGAGAAAAGGAAAATATGGAATCCTCTATGTCACTGTATAGAGATTCCTTGAGGTGTCAGAGGAAAAGAGAAATAGAAAGAAGAAGGAGAAGAAGAATTCGAACTTTACTTAGATAAGGTTCGAATTGTGCATTTAGAAGGAGTGGTACTCCATAAATAGAAGGATGTGAGAAGGAGGAAAGTGGATTTTCGAAAATTCATTTAAAAGATTTTGAAAACATTTTGAAAATTTGATTGATAATTTTTGAAAATTCAAAGTGAAAAAGAAATCAAGTGATTTTTGAAAAAGATTTTGAAATTAGAAGTTAAAAGGATTTGATTGAAAACTATTTTGAAAAAGATGAGGTTAAAAAGATTTAATTGAAAAGTTATGGTTTTAAAAAGATGTGATTGAGAAGATATGATTTGAAAACAATTTTAAAAGATATGATTTGAAAACAATTTTGAAAAGATATGATTAAAAAAAATTGATGACTTGCCTAACAAGAAAAGATATGATTCAAACATAAAACCTTCCTTAATAGAAAAGGCAAAAAATGTTCAGTCAAATCATTAATTGTTAGTAAGTATCTTTGAAAAAGGAAAGAAATTGATTTTGAAAACATTTGATTGAAAAGATATGATTTGAAAAAGATTTGGTTTTGAAAAACTTTGAAAACTTGAAAAAAAATTGATTTTGAAAACAAAATCTTCCCCCTAGCACCATCCTGGCGTTAAACGCCCAGAATGGTATACATTCTGGCGTTTAACGCCCAAAATGCTACCTCTTTGGGCGTTAAACGCCCAGCCAGGTACCCTGGCTGGCGTTTAAACGCCAGTCTGCCTTCTTCACTGGGCATTTTTGAATGCTCAGCTTTTTCTGTATAATTCCTCTGCAGTATGTTCTGAATCTTCAATTCTTTGTATCATTGACTTGAAAAGACACAAATTAAAAATATTTTTGGATTTTTAATAATCAAAATGCAACAAGAATCAAATAACAATGCATGCAAGACACCAAACTTACCAGTTTGTGTGCTACTGACACCATATGAGACACATGAACACTCAAGTCAATAGAATTTAAAGATCAAAACAAGAAATATATGCATGGATTCGAAAAATATAACAAAAACATGCATTTGACACCAAACTTAAGATGAGACTCTAGACTCAAACAAGAAATATTTTTGGATTTTATGGTTTTGCAAATTTTTTTGTGTTTTTCGAAAATTAAGTGGAAAAAGGTATCAAAATTCTTAATGAGAATTCCAGGAATCAGTGCAATGCTAGTCTAAGACTCCGGTCCAGGAATTAGACATGGCTTCACAGCCAGCCAAGCTTTCAAAGAAAGCTTCGGTCCAAAACACTAGACATGACCAAAGGTCAGCCAAGCCTTAGCAGATCACTGCTCCAAAAGCAAAATTGATGAAAATCAACAAGCTCTTGTGGTGATAAGTTGAAACCTCGGTCCAATCAGATTAGACATGGCTTCTCAGCCAGCCAGATTTCAACAAATCATCATGAAACTCTAGAATTCATCTTCAAGAATTTCGAAAAAATAAATACCTAATCTAAGCAACAAGATGAACCGTCAGTTGTCCAACTAGAACAATCCCAGGCATTGTTACCAAAAGCTTGCTCAAAACTTGAACAATCCCCGGCAACGGCGCCAAAAACTTGGTGCGCGAAATTGTGAACAATACTTTTTCACAACTCTCATAATCCCTGGTCATGAACTCCAAGAACTTGGTAGTTCAATTCCATGGCATTACACAACTTCGCACAACTAACCAGCAAGTGCACTGGGTCGTCCAAGTAATACCTTACGTGAGTAAGGGTCGATCCCACGGAGATTGTTAGCATTGAAGCAAGCTATGGTCATCTTGTAAATCTTAGTCAGGCAAACTCAAATGTATATGATGATGAACGAAAATAACATAAAGATAAAGATAGAGATACTTATGTATATCATTGGTGTAAGAGCTTCAGACAAGTGTATGAAGATGCCTTCCCTTCCGTCTCTCTGCTTTCCTACTGTCTTCATCCAATCCTTCTTACTCCTTTCCATGGCAAGCTCGTATAGGGTCTCACTGTTGTCAGCAGCTACCTCCCATCCGCGCAGTGAAAGCTAATGCACGCACTCTGTCACAGTACTGCCAATCACCGGTTTGGTTCCCTCCCCTACCGAAATAGAATCACTCTTTTGCGTCTGTCACTAACGCCCAGTAGGTTACAGGTTTGAAGCACGTCACAGTCATTCAGTCATTGAATCCTACTCAGAATACCACAGACAAGGTTAGACCTTCCGGATTCTCTTGAATGCTGCCATCAGTTCTTGCCTATACCACGAAGACTCTGATCTCACGGAATGGTTGGCTCGTTTGTCAGGCGAGCACTCGGTTGTCAGGCGATCAACCATGCATCGTGCAATCAGGAATCCAAGAGATATTCACTATGCCTCAGATGCTTGTAGAACAAGAATGGTTGTCAGTCACCTTGTTCATGAGTGAGAATGGTGATGGCGTCAATCATCACCTTCATCATGTGAAGAACAAGTGATATCTTGGATAAAGAACAAGCGGAATTGAATGGAAGAACAATAGTAATTGCATTAATACTCGAGGTACAGCAGAGCTCCACACCTTAATCTATGGTGTGTAGAAACTCCACCGTTGAAAATACATAAGAACAAGGTCCAGGCATGGCCGAATGGCCAGCCTCCCACAGAGGGTTCAATCATCAAAACATGATCGAAAAAGCTCTCTAATACAATAGTAAAAGGTCCTACTTATAGAAAACTAGTACATGGATGAGTAAATGACATAAAAATCCACTTCCGGGCCCACTTGGTGTGTGCTTGGGCTGAGCAATGAAGCAATTTCGTGTAGAGACTCTCCTTGGAGTTAAACGCCAGCTTTAGTGCCAGTTTGGGCGTTTAACTCCCAATCAGGTGCCAGTTCCGGCGTTTAACGCTGGAATTTCTTGAGGTGACTTTGAACGCCGGTTTGGGCCATCAAATCTTGGGCAAAGTATGGACTATTATATATTGCTGGAAAGCCCAGGATGTCTACTTTCCAACGCCGTTGAGAGCGCGCCAATTGGGCTTCTGTAGCTCCAAAAAATCCACTTCGAGTGCAGGGAGGTCAGAATCCAACAGCATCTGCAGTCCTTTTGAGTCTCTGGATCAGATTTTTGCTCAGGTCCCTCAATTTCAGCCAGAAAATACCTGAAATCACAGAAAAACACACAAACTCATAGTAAAGTCCAGAAAAGTGAATTTCAACTAAAAACTAATAAAAATATACTAAAAACTAACTAGATCATACTAAAAACATACTAAAAACAATGCCAAAAAGCATACAAATTATCCGCTCATCATGGAGCACAAAATTGAAGCCAAACCAGAGTCATCTTTAGGCCCTAAAAACAAGAACATGAAGTGAAATTGAAGAAGGCTAGAGATGAGCCCTGGAGGGGGGCACAAGCACGTTGCCAACGTGCCAGAAAGGGGGCGTGTTTTGCAACAACGCCAGCCCCAAGTCCCTGCCTTGGGAGGCTAGGCACGGGCACGTTGCCAACTTGGGAGTGAAGGTGCGTTTTTGGCAACAACTTGGCAGCTTGACCTTACCTTCTTTGAGGAAGCATAACTTGAGCTAGGAAAGTCCAATTGAGGTGATTCCAGTGGCATTGGAAAATAGACATCAAGAGCTTTCCAATGATGTATAGTAGTCCATATTGAAGCAGAAGGTTGACACTCAAATTCTGGGCTACATTTAGCATGAAAGTAGAGCCAAGAAGAGGATAAGCAAGTTGTTAGCAACAACTTGGGCTAGCAACGCCCAAGTCTCAAACTTCACTTCCAGGAAATTGTGCTGCACGTTGCCAACGTGCATTAAGGCCAGTGTTATTGACAAAAACGCCAAGCCAATGGGCCAGAAGCATGATGAATGAACTCTTCCTTTCCAAGTCTAGCAACTTCTTCAATTGAACCAAGAATTCAACAATGAGAAAGCCCACATTGCTAGCCCAAATTGAAGATCTCTGAAGAAGTTTTAGGAGTAGTATAAGTAGAAGAGATTGGTGTACTTGTAGAGGACTTTTCAACACTTTTGACACTTAGACTTTTTTTAGACTCTTAGCACTTTTATTTTGGAACTCTTGAGCACTTCCGGGAGGATACCCGGAGAGCATTTTGGTTCATCTTGGAACTTCTCTTCTTCATTTCTTAAGCTTTAACATTTCCTTATTCTTCTTCATCTTTCTTTTCAATTTAGTTTAATTTGATTATGGCAATTGTTGTTGAAATTGGAGCAATGACTCACTAAACCCCACTTTCATTAGGGGGAAGAGCTCTGCTTGTTGGAATGAATTAGTGAACTCATCTTCTCCTCCTCAATTCTAGTGGTTGATCTAAAAAGGGAACTCTTGATCTTCAAAGATTCAACCACCATCGAGAGAGGGGTTAATCTATATGAACTATGTGGTGAATTTGAGGAATGAGCCACATAATTCATTTAGAGTTCATCCTTTCATGATTTCTTTGATCAATATACCTTGGTTAGTATGTGAGATGTAACTCTCCTTGGTTGAGATTATGGGAATTGTGTGGCTGGATTAGATTTGAGCTTCATCTCTTCTCATGAACAATTAGATCACGAGAGTGGCAATTGGCTATGTTGAGAGAGATTGAATCACCAAGAGATTGGGATTCAATCACCCACTTGCCATGGATCTATACCATGATTGAGAAGGATTTGACTAACATCAATTCATGAAAACTTGCATCTCTGATCCCTAATGATCCTCTCTATCATTAATTCTCATTTCTTTCGTTCTTAGTGTTTGAAAACCCATCACCCAATCCCCTTCTACATTCTTGCAATTTATTATTCTTGTCATTTACATTCTGTTTCTTTATTTCGTACTCTTTTGCTCTTTAGAATTCAGCACCCTATTTCTTGCAATTTACTTTTGATGTCATTTAAGTTTCTTGCAATTTAAGTTTCCGTTATTTACTTTCACTTTATTTCTATCCTCTAGTTCTTTACATTCTGTGTCATTTAAATTCTTGCAATTATGTTCAAAAATCAAAATGCTCATGAAATCAAAACTATGTTTGCTTGACTAAATTCACCATTTAACTAAAGTTGCTTAATCTACCAATCTCCGTGGGATCGACCTCACTCTTAGTGAGTTTTATTACTTGATACGACCCGGTATACTTGCCGGTTATACGTGAAATCAAATTTTTACGTATCAGGTAGCTATCTTTGTTTTATGCTATCTTAGACCATTGGGAGGCTGGCCATTCGGCCATGCCTAGACCTTGTTCTTATGTATTTTCAACGGTGGAGTTTCTACACACCATAGATTAAGGTGTGGAGCTCTGCTGTACCTCGAGTATTAATGCAATTACTATTGTTCTTCCATTCAATTCCGCTTGTTCTTTATCCAAGATATCACTTGTTCTTCAACATGATGAAGGTGATGATTGACGCCCATCACCATTCTCACTCATGAACAAGGTGACTGACAACCATTCTTGTTCTACAAGCATCTGAGGCTTAGTGAATATCTCTTGGATTCCTGATTGCATGATGCATGGTTGATCGCCTGACAACCGAGTGCTCGCCTGACAAACGAGCCAACCATTCCGTGAGATCAGAGTCTTCGTGGTATAGGCAGGACCTGATGGCAGCATTCAAGAGAATCCGGAAGGTCTAACCTTGTCTGTGGTATTCTGAGTAGGATTCAATGATTGAATGACTGTGACGTGCTTCAACCTGTAACCTACTGGGCGTTAGTGACAGACGCAAAAGAGGGATTCTATTCCGGTAGGGGAGGGAACCAAACCGGTGATTGGCAGTACTGTGACAGAGTGCGTGCATTAGCTTTCACTGCGCGGATGGGAGGTAGCTGCTGACAACAGTGAAACCCTACACGGCTTGCCATGGAAAGGAGTAAGAAGGATTGGATGAAGGCAGTAGGAAAGCAGAGAGACGGAAGGGAAGGCATCTTCATACACTTGTCTGAAGCTCTTACACCAATGATGCATAAGTATCACTATCTTTATCTTTATGTTATTTTCGTTCATCATCATATACAATTGAGTTTGCCTGACTAAGATTTACAAGATGACCATAGCTTGCTTCAATGCTAACAATCTCCGTGGGATCGACCCTTACTCACGTAAGGTATTACTTGGACGACCCAGTGCACTTGCTGTTAGTTGTGTGAAGTTGTAGTGATCACAATTTCGCGCACCAAGTTTTGGCGCCGTTGCCGGGGATTGTTCAAGTTTTGAGCAAGCTTTTGGTAACAAATTGTTCTAGTTGGACAACTGACGGTTCATCTTGTTGCTTAGATTAGGTATTATTTTTTTTTCGAAATTCTTGAAGATGAATTCTAGAGTTTCATGATGATTTGTTGAAATCTGGCTGGCTGAGAAGCCATGTCTAATCTGATTGGACCGAGGTTTCACTTATCACCACAAGAGCTTGTTGATTTTCATCAATTTTGCTTTTGGAGCAGTGATCTGCTAAGGCTTGGCTGACCTTTGGTCATGTCTAGTGTTTTGGACCGAAGCTTTCCTTGAAAGCTTGGCTGGCTGTGAAGCCATGTCTAATTCCTGGACCGGAGTCTTAGACTAGCATTGCACTGATTCCTGGAATTCTCATTAAGAATTTTGATACCTTTTTCCACTTAATTTTCGAAAAACACAAAAAAAAATTACAAAATCATAAAAACCAAAAATATTTGATGTTTCTTGCTTAAGTCTAGTGTCTCATCTTAAGTTTGGTGTCAATTACATGCATTCATTCATGTGTCTTAAGGATCTTCAAGTAATTCTTGATAATTTCTTACTCTGATCTTTGAATTCTTTTGGCTTGAGTATTTATGTGTCTCATATAGTGTCAGTAGTACACAAACTGCTAAGTTTGGTGTCTTGCATGCATTGTTATTTGATTCTTGTTGCATTTGATTATTAAAAATCCAAAAATATTTTAATTTTGTCTTTTCAAGTCAATAATACAAAGAATTGAAGATTCAGAACATACTGCAGAGGAATTGTACAGAAAAAGCTGAGCATTCAAAAATGCCCAGTGAAGAAGGCAGACTGGCGTTTAAACGCCAGCCAGGGTACCTGGTTGGGCGTTTAACGCCCAAAAAGGTAGCATTTTGGGCGTTAAACGCCAGAATGTATACCATTCTGGGCGTTTAACGCCAGGATGGTGTTAGGGGAAGATTTTGTTTTCAAAATCAATTTTTTTTCAAGTTTTCAAAGTTTTTCAAAACCAAATCTTTTTCAAATCATATCTTTTCAATCAAATGTTTTCAAAATCAATTTCTTTCCTTTTTCAAAGATACTTACTAACAATTAATGATTTGATTGAACATTTTTTGCCTTTTCTATTAAGAAAGGTTTTATGTTTGAATCATATCTTTTCTTGTTAGGTAAGTCATTATTTTTTTTAAAATCACATCTTTTCAAATTGTTTTCAAATCATATCTTTTAAAATTGTTTTCAAATCATATCTTCTCAATCACATCTTTTTAAAACCATAACTTTTCAATCAAATCTTTTTAAATCACATTTTTTTTAAATAGTTTTCAATCAAATCTTTTTAATTTCTAATTTCAAAATCTTTTCAAAAATCACTCTAATCTTTCCCCACTTTCAATTTTCGAAAATTATCAATCAAATTTTCAAAATGTTTTCAAAATCTTTTAATTGAAATTTTTGAAAATCCACTTCCCTCCTTCCCACATCCTTCTATTTATGGAGTACTACTCCTTCTAAATGCACAATTCGAACCTTATCTAATAAAGTTCGAATTCTTCTTCTCCTTCTTCTTACTATTTCTCTTTTCCTCTGACACTTCAAGGAATCTCTATACTGTGACATAGAGGATT
>NC_080382.1:98262634-98390816 GCF_014773155.1 Arachis stenosperma
TCAGGGTCATACGTGCGCGTGGGTGACGCGCACGCGTAGGAGGCTGATGTTGCAAGTGACGCGAACGCGTCAGAGACGCGTTCGCGTGGGCGTGTTTGTGCCTACGGCACGCCTCCAGCCATGCTCCCGCGTGACTCTCTGCTTCTTTTCTTCTTGTTTTGAAAGCACATATGACGCGTACGCGTCGGCGACGCTCGCGTGTCGCGTGCTTCTTTTTTTTTTTATAGAATGCGAATGCAGATGCAAGCTATATGCAGAGGTTATGAGAAGAGTCATTAAAAAAAATAAAACTAAGACTAAAACGGAACGATCATACCATGGCAGGTTGTCTCCCACCTAGCACTTTGCTTTTACGTCCTTAAGTTGGACGATCTTCGGGCTCATTCTGCTCCTGTTGGTGGGTCTTCCAAGAGGAAAACCTCTAGTTCTTTGTGATCCTTTATCTTTTCTCCATGATACAGCTTTAGCCGATGTCCGTTGACTTTAATGAATTTGGAGCTAGAAGGATGACGTAGGTGAAAAACTCCGTATGGCTCCGCCTTCTCTACTCTGTAGGGACCTTCCCATTTTGATCTCAGTTTACCGAGCATGAGCCTCAGTCTGGAGTTATAAAGAAGAACTAACTCCTCTGGTCTGAATTCTCTCCTTTTTATGTGCTTGTCATGGACAGCCTTCATCTTTTCTTTGTATCGCCTGGAGTAATCATATGCTTCTAGGCGAAGGTTTTCTAATTCTGCTAGTTGCAGCTTCCTTTCGGCACCAGCTTCTTCAAAATTCACATTGCATTCCCTCACAGCCCAGAAGGCCTTGTGTTCCACCTCTACTGGAAGGTGGCTGATGAGCGGATAATTTATACGCTTTTTGGCATTGTTTTTAGTTAGTTTTTAGTATGATTTAGTTAGTTTTTAGTATATTTTTATTAGTTTTTATGCAAAAATCATATTTTTGGACTTTACTATGAGTTTGTGTGTTTTTCTATGATTTCAGGTATTTTCTGGCTGAAATTGAGGGATCTGAGCAAAAATCTGATTCAGAGGCTGAAAAGGACTGCAAATGCTGATGGATTCTGACCTGTCTGCACTCGGAATGGATTTTCTGGAGCTACAGGAGTCCAATTGAAGCACTCTTAATTGCGTTGAAAAGTAGACATCCAGGGCTTTCCATAAATATATAATAGTCCATACTTTGCTCAAGGATAGACGACGTAAACTGGCGTTAAACGCCAGTTCCATGTTCCATTCTGGCGTTAAACGCCAGAAACAGGTTACAGGCTGGCGTTTAACTCCAGAAACAGCCTATGCACGTGTAAAGCTCAAAGCTCAGCCCAAGCACACACCAAGTGGGCCCCAGAAGTAGATTTCTGCACTATTTACTTATCTCTGTAAACCCTAGTAATTAGTTTAGTATAAATAGGACTTTTTACTATTGTGTTTACATCTTTAGTTACATCTTTGGTTTTATCTTTAGTTTTACCTTTAGAGACTATTGATCACGTTTAAGGGGGCTGGCCATTCGGCCATGCCTGGACCTTGTTCTTATGTATTTTCAACGGTGGAGTTTCTACACACCATAGATTAAGGTGTGCAGCTCTGCTGTACCTCGAGAATTAATACAAGTACTACTGTTTTTCTATTCAATTTTTGTTTATTTGTATTCCAAGATATCCATTCGCGCCTAAGAACCTGATGAAGGTGATGATTATGTGACACTCATCACCATTCTCACTTTTGAATGCGTGCCTGACAACCACTTCCGTTCTACATGCAAACAAGCTTGAATGAGTATCTCTTGGATTCCTTGATCAGAATCTTCGTGGTATAAGCTAGAATCCATTGGTAGCATTCTTGAGAATCCAAAAAGTCTAAACCTTGTCTGTGGTATTCCGAGTAGGATTTAGGGATTGAATGACTGTGACGAGCTTCAAACTCACAAAGGTTGGGCGTAGTGACAGACGCAAAAGGATCACTGGATCCTATTCCAACACAAGTGAGAACCGACAGATGATTAGCCGTGCTGTGACAGAGCACCTGGACCTTTTTCACTGAGAGGACGGACGGTATCCATTGACAACGGTGATCCCCCAACATACAGCTTGCCATGGAAAGGAATACACATGATTGGATGGAGACAGCAGGAAAGCAGACGTTCAAAGAGCCATACAGCACCTTCGTATGCTTATCTGAAATCACCACCAATGAATTACATAAGTACCTCTATCCTATTTTAATTATCTTTTAATATATTATAATCTCTCAATCAATTTGAATCCGCCTGACTGAGATCTACAAGATGACCATAGCTTGCTTCAAGCCGACAATCTCCGTGGGATTCGACCCTTACTCACGTAAGATATTACTTGGACGACCCAGTGCACTTGCTGGTTAGTTATGCGGAGTTGTGACAAAGTGTGATTCACGTTTAGAGCACCAAGCCGTTGGCACCATTGTTGATGATCACAACTTCGTGCACCAAGTTTTTGGTGCCGTTGCCGGGGATTGTTCGAGTTTGGACAACTGACGGTTCATCTTGTTGCTTAGATTAGGTAATTTTATTTTATTTTAGTCTTCAGAATTTTTAAGAATGAATTCTAGAGTTTCAGATGATATTTTAATCATCACAGGAGCCAGTTGATTCCCATCAATTGTGTTATTGTATGTAATGTCTGCTGAAGCTTGGCTAGCCATGTCTAATCTTTTTTAGACTGAAGCTTTAGTCTAACATTACATGATTCCTGGAAATTCTTATTAAAAATTTTGAATTACTTTATTTTCTTTTTCAAAATAATTAAAAAAAATCATAAAATCATAAAAAACCAAAAATATTTTGTGTTATTGTTTGAGTCTTGAGTCAATTTTTAAGTTTGGTGTCAATTGCATGAGTTTCTTGTTTCTTGCATGTTCTAATACATGTTCTTGTATTCTTCATGACCTTCAAGTTATTCTTGATGATTTTCTTTGTCTGATCTTTGAATTCTCTTGTTTTGTGTCTTTTCATGTTTTTCATATGCATTCTCAATTTGTTAGTGTCTCTAGTATACAAACTTCTAAGTTTGGTGTCTTGCATGTTTTTCTTTTCAAAAAATTTTCAAAAATTATGTTCTTGATGTTCATCATGGCCTTTAAAGTGTTCTTGGTGTTCATCTTGGCATTCAAAGTGTTTTTGCATGCATTTCATATTTTGATCTTAGTCTTTCATGTTTAATTTTGTTTTGTTGTTTTATCTCATCATTAAAAATTCAAAAAAATCTAAAAATATATCTTTTTCAAGTCAATAATACAGAGAATTGAAGACTCAGAACTTACAGCAGGGGAATTACAGAGAAAAAGCTAGGCGTTCAGAACGCCCAGTGAGGAAGGATTTCTGGCGTTTAAACGCCAGCCAGCAGGCTGGGCGTTAAACGCCCAAAAAAAGCATGGAGTGGGTGTTAAACGCCCAAAAGAAGCAAGGACTGGGCGTTAAACGCCCAGAACAAGCAGCATCTGGGCGTTTAACGCCAGAAAGATGCCAGGGGTGGTAAATTTTTCAAATCTTGTCCAAACCATATCTTTTTCAATCAAATCTTTTTCAAAATCAAATCTTTTTCAAAATTATATCTTTCCCCATCATATCTTTTTAAATCAAACCTTTTTCAATTTTATTTTATTTTCGAAAATAATGATGATGATTAATGGATTGGTTCAAAAATTTCAAGTTTGTTACTTTCTTGTTAAGAAATGTTCAATCTTTGAGATTCTAGAATCATATCTTTTAATTTCTTGCTAGTCAAGTCATCAATTTTTAAAAAAAATCAAATCTTTTTAAATTGTTTTTCAATCATATCTTACAAATCATATCTTTTTAAAACTTATCTTTTTCAAATCACATCTCTTTTAAATTCTAATTTCAAAATCTTTTTCTAACTTCTTATCTTTTCAAATTTATTACTTCTTGTCTTTTTCAAAACTACCTAACTACTTTCTCACTCCTAATTTTCGAAAATCACTAACATCTTTTTCAAAAATCTTTTTGATGAATTAATTATTTTCAATTTTATTTTATCTAATTTTTCGAAAACAACTAGCTCTTTTTCAAATTTATTTTCGAAAACTTCATCTCTCTCATCTCTTATCTCTTTCTATTTAATCACTAACATTCCTCCTCTGTTTACATGCTTGAATTATTTTGCCTATGTTCTTTTGCCTCATCCTTCCATTCTTCTTTTCCTCTGACACATTAAGGGATCTTTATACTGTGACATAGAGGATTCCATATTTTCTTTGTTCTCTTCTCTTTCTTATGAGCAGGAACAAGGATAAAGGCATACTTGTTGAAGCTGATCCTGAACCAGAAAGAACTCTGAAGAGGAAGCTAAGAGCAGCTAAAGTACAATACTCTGAAGAGGACCTAACTGAAATTTTCGAACAGGAAACAGAAAAAGAAACAAATATGGCTGAAAATAACAACAACAATGCAAGGAAGATGCTTGGTGACTTTATTGCACCAACCTCCAATCTTTATGGAAATAGCATCTCAATTCCTGCCATTAGAGCAAACAATTTTGAGCTTAAGCCTCAATTAGTTTCTCTAATGCAATATAATTGCAAGTTTCATAGACTTTCATTGGAAGATCCTCACCAGTTTTTGGCTGAATTCTTACAGATCTGTGATATTGTTAAGACTAATGGGGTTAATCCTGAGGTCTACAGGCTTATGCTTTTCCCTTTTGCTGTAAGAGACAGAGCTAGAATATGGTTGGATTCACAACCTAAAGAGAGCCTGAACTCTTGGGAAAAGTTGGTCAGTGCATTCCTGGCTAAATTCTTTCCACCTCAAAAGATGAGCAAGCTTAGAGTGGAAGTCCAAACCTTCAGACAGAAGGAAGGCGAATCCCTCTATGAAGCTTGGGAAAGATATAAGCAACTGATCAGAAGATGTCCTTCTGACATGCTTTCAGAATGGAGCATCATATGCATATTCTATGATGGTCTCTCTGAACTATCCAAGATGTCATTGGATAGCTCTGCTAGTGGATCTCTTCACCTAAAGAAGACACCTGCAGAAGCCCAGGAACTCATTGAGATGGTTGCAAAAAACCAGTTCATGTACACTTCTGAGAGAAATTCTGTGAATAATGGGACGAACCAGAAGAAAGGAGTTCTTGAGGTTGATACTCTGAATGCCATATTGGCTCAGAACAAGATATTGACTCAGCAAGTCAATATGATTTCTCAGAGTCTGAATGAATTGCAAGCTGCATCCAACAGTACTAAAGAAGCATCTTCTGAGGAAGAAGCTTATGATCCTGAGAACCTTGCAATAGCAGAGGTGAATTACATGGGAGAACCCTATGGAAACACCTATAACCCTTCATGGAGGAATCACCCAAATCTTTCATGGAAGGATCAGCAGAAGCCTCAACAAGGCTTCAATAATAATGGTGGAAGAAATAGGTTTAGCAATGGCAAGCCTTTTCCATTATCTTCTCAGCAACCATAGTCTCTGATCTATCTAAAACCACTCTCAGTTTCATGAATGAGGCACGGTCCTCTATCAGAAAATTGTTGGCTCTTGAAAGAATAATGAAAAGAAGAAATGTTATTGATAATCCGAAAAATTATGAAATTGATTCTTGAAGCAAGAAAAAAGCAGTGAATAAGAAAGCTTGCGGAAAAAAAATGGCGAAAAGAAAAAGAAAAAAAAAGAGAAAAGCAAGCAAAAAAAGCCAATAGCCCTTAAAACCAAAAGGCAAGGGTAAAAAGGATCCAAGGCTTTGAGCATTAATGGATAGGAGGGCCTAAAGGAATAAAATCTTGGCCTAAGTGGCTAAATCAAGCTGTCCCTAACCATGTGCTTGTGTCATGAAGGTCCAAGTGAAAAACTTGAGACTGAGTGGTTAAAGTCGTGATCCAAAGCAAAAAGAGTGTGCCTAAGAACTCTGGACACCATTAACTAGGGACTTTAGCAAAGCTGAGTCACAATCTGAAAAGGTTCACCCAGTTATGTGTCTGTGGCATTTATGTATCTGGTGGTAATACTGGACAACAAAATGCTTACGGTCACAGCCAAGACTCATAAGTAACTGTGTTCAATAATCAAACATATCAAACTAGGAGAATCAATAACACTATTTGAATTCTGAATTCCTATGGATGCCAATCATTCTGAGCTTCAAAGGATAAAGTGAGATACCAAAACTGTTCAGAAGCAAAAAGCTACTAGTCCCGCTCATCTAATTAAACATGAGCTTCATTGATATTTTGGAATTCATTGTATTCTCTCTTCTTTTTATCCTATTTGATTTCCAGTTGCTTGGGGACAAGCAACAATTAAGTTTGGTGTTGTGATGAGCGGATAATTTATACGCTTTTTGGCATTGTTTTTAGTTAGTTTTTAGTATGATTTAGTTAGTTTTTAGTATATTTTTATTAGTTTTTATGCAAAAATCATATTTCTATACTTTACTATGAGTTTGTGTGTTTTTCTGTAATTTCAGGTATTTTCAGGCTGAAATTGAGGGATATGAGCAAAAATCTGATTCAGAGGCTGAAAAAGACTGTAGATGCTGATGGATTCTGACCTGCCTGCACTCGGAATGAATTTTCTGGAGCTACAGAAGTTCAATTGGCGCGCTCTCAATTGCGTTGGAAAGTAGACATCCAGGGCTTTCCAGGAATATATAATAGTTCATACTTTTCTCAAGTATAGATGACGTAAACTGGCGTTAAACGCCAGTTCCATGTTCCATTATGGCGTTAAACGCCAGAAACAAGTTGCAAGTTGGAGGTAAACACCCAAAACAGGTTACAGGCTGGCGTTTAACTCCAGAAATAGCCTATGCACGTGTAAAGCTCAAATCTCAGCCCAAGCACACACCAAGTGGGCCCCAGAAGTGGATTTCTGCACTATTTTCTTATCTCTGTAAACCCTAGTAATTAGTTTAGTATAAATAGGACTTTTTACTATTGTGTTTACATCTTTAGTTACATCTTTGGTTTTATCTTTAGTTTTACCTTTAGAGACTATTGATCACGTTTAAGGGGGCTGGCCATTCGGCCATGCCTGGACCTTGTTCTTATGTATTTTCAACGGTGGAGTTTCTACACACCATAGATTAAGGTGTGGAGCTCTGCTGTACCTCGAGAATTAATACAAGTACTACTATTTTTCTATTCAATTTTTGTTTATTTCTATTCCAAGATATCCATTCGCGCCTAAGAACCTGATGAAGGTGATGATTATGTGACACTCATCACCATTCTCACTTATGAACGCGTGCTTGACAACCACTTCCGTTCTACATGCAAACAAGCTTGAATGAGTATCTCTTGGATTGCTTGATCAGAATCTTTGTGGTATAAGCTAGAATCCATTGGCAGCATTCTTGAGCATCCGGAAAGTCTAAACCTTGTCTGTGGTATTCCGAGTAGGATTCAGGGATTGAATGACTGTGACGAGCTTCAAACTCAGAAAGGTTGGGCGTAGTGACAGACGCAAAAGTATCACTGGATCCTATTCCAACACAAGTGAAAACCAACAGATGATTAACCGTGCTGTGACAGAGCACCTGGACCTTTTTCACTGAGAGGACGGACGGTATCTATTGACAACGGTGATCTCCCAACATACAGCTTGCCATGGAAAGGAATACACATGATTGGATGGAGACAGCAGGAAAGCAGACATTCAAAGAGCCATACAGCACCTTCGTACGCTTATCTAAAATCACCACCAATGAATTACATAAGTACCTCTATCCTATTTTAATTATCTTTTAATATATTATAATCTCTCAATCAATTTGAATCCGCCTGACTGAGATCTACAAGATGACCATAGCTTGCTTCAAGCCGACAATCTCCGTGGGATTCTGATGAGCGGATAATTTGTATACTTTTTGGCATTGTTTTTAGTATGTTTTTGATAGGATATAGTTAGTTTTTAGTATATTTTTATTAGTTTTTAATTAAAATTCACTTTTCTGGACTTTACTATGAGTTTGTGTGTTTTTCTGTGATTTCAGGTATTTTCTGGCTGAAATTGAGGGACCTGAGCAAAAATCTGATTCAGAGACTCAAAAGAACTGCAGATGCTGTTGGATTCTGACCTCCCTGCATTCGAAGCGGATTTTCTGGAGCTACAGAAGCCCAATTGGCGCGCTCTCAACGGCGTTGGAAAGTAGACATCCTGGGCTTTCCAGCAATATATAATAGTCCATACTTTGCCCAAGATTTGATGGCCCAAACCGGCGTTCAAAGTCACCTCAAGAAATTCCAGCGTTAAACGCCGGAACTGGCACCTAATTGGGAGTTAAACGCCCAAACTGGCACTAAAGCTGGCGTTTAACTCCAAGGAGAGTCTCTACACGAAATTTCTTCATTGCTCAGCCCAAGCACACACCAAGTGGGCCCGGAAGTGGATTTTTATGTCATTTACTCACTTATGTACTAGTTTTCTATAAGTAGGACCTTTTACTATTGTATTAGAGAGCTTTTAGCAGACTCTTAGGTAGCAATCTTTGTTTTATGCTATCTTAGACCTTTGGGAGGCTGGCCATTCGGCCATGCCTAGACCATGTTCTTATGTATTTTCAACGGTGGAGTTTCTACACACCATAGATTAAGGGTGTGGAGCTCTGCTGTACCTCGAGTATTAATGCAATTACTATTGTTCTTCCATTCAAATTCTACTTGTTCTTTATCCAAGATATCACTTGTTCTTCAACATGATGAAGGTGATGATTGACGCCCATCACCATTCTCACTCATGAACAAGGTGACTGACAACCATTCTTGTTCTACACGCATCCGAGGCTTAGTGAATATCTCTTGGATTTCTGATTGCATGATGCATGGTTGATCGCCTGACAACCGAGTGCTCGCCTGACAAACGAGCCAACCATTCCATGAGATCAGAGTCTTCGTGGTATAGGCAAGAACTGATGGCAGCATTCAAGAGAATCCGGAAGGTCTAACCTTGTCTGTGGTATTCTGAGTAGGATTCAATGACTGAATGACTGTGACGTGCTTCAAACCTGTAACCTACTGGGCGTTAGTGACAGACGCAAAAGAGTTATTCTATTCCGGTAGGGGAGAGAACCAAACCGGTGATTGGCAGCACTGTGACAGAGTGTGTGCATTAGCTTTCACTGCGCGGATGGGAGGTAGCTGCTGACAACAGTGAGACCCTATACGAGCTTGCCATGGAAAGGAGTAAGAAAGGATTGGATGAAGACAGTAGGAAAGCAGAGAGACGGAAGGGAAGGCATCTTCATACACTTGTCTGAAGCTCATACACCAATGATATACATAAGTATCACTATCCTTATCTTTTATGTTATTTTCGTTCATCATCATATATATCTGAGTTTACCTGACTAAGATTTACAAGATGACCATAGCTTGCTTCAATACTGACAATCTCCGTGGGATCGACCCTTACTCACGTAAGGTTTATTACTTGGACGACCCTGTGCACTTGCTGGTTAGTCGTGCGAAGTTGTTTAATGCCATGGTATTAGGCGCACCAAGTTTTTGGAGCCATTACCAGGGATTATGAGAGTTGTGAAAAAGTATAGTTCACAATTTCGCATGTCAAGTTTTTGGCGCCGTTGCCGGGGATTGTTCATGTTTTGAGCAAGCTTTTGGTAACATCAGAGCCAAGATCCGGCAACAACATCAAATTTTTGGTGTTATTGCCCGGGATTGTTTAGGCTGGACAACTGACGGTTCATCTTGTTGCTTAGATTAGGTATTTTTTTTTTCGAAATTCTTGAAGGTGAATTCTAGAGTTTCATGATGATTTGTTGAAATCTGGCTGGCTGAGAAGCCATGTCTAATCTGATTGGACCGAGGTTTCAACTTATCACCACAAGAGCTTGTTGATTTCGTATCAATTTTGCTTTTGGAGCAGTGATTTGCTAAGGCTTGGCTGACCTTTGGTCATGTCTAGTGTTTTGGACCGAAGCTTTCTTTGGAAGCTTGGCTGGCTGTGAAGCCATGTCTAATTCCTGGACCGGAGCCTTAGACTAGCATTGCACTGATTCCTGGAATTCTCATTAAGAATTTTGATACCTTTTTCCACTTAATTTTCGAAAAACACAAAAAAATTTGCAAAATCATAAAAATCCAAAAATATTTCTTGTTTGAGTCTAGAGTCTCATCTTAAGTTTGGTGTCAATTGCATGTTTTTGTTATATTTTTCGAATCCATGCATATATTTTGTGTTCTAATCTTTGAATTCTATTGGCTTGAAGTGTTTTTTTTGTGTCTCATATGCATTCTCATATTGTTAGTGTCAGTAGTACACAAACTGCTAAGTTTGGTGTCTTGCATGCATTGTTATTTGATTCTTGTTGCATTTTGATTATTAAAAATCCAAAAATATTTCTAATTTGTGTCTTTTCAAGTCAATGATACAAGGGATTGAAGATTTAGAACATACTGCAGAGGAATTATACAGAAAAAGCTGAGCATTCAAAAATGCCCAGTGAAGAAGGCAGACTGGCGTTTAAACGCCAGCCAGGGTACCTGGTTGGGCGTTTAACGCCCAAAAAGGTAGCATTTTGGGCGTTAAACGCCAGAATGTATACCATTCTGGGCGTTTAACGCCAGGATGGTGCCAGGGGGAAGATTTTGTTTTCAAAATCAATTTTTTTTCAAGTTTTCAAAGTTTTTCAAAACCAAATCTTTTTCAAATCATATCTTTTCAATCAAATGTTTTCAAAATCAATTTCTTTCCTTTTTCAAAGATACTTACTAACAATTAATGATTTGATTGAACATTTTTTTGCCTTTTCTATTAAGGAAGGTTTTATGTTTGAATCATATCTTTTCTTGTTAGGCAAGTCATTAATTTTTAAAATCATATCTTTTCAAATTGTTTTCAATTCATATCTTTTCAAATTGTTTTCAAATCAAATCTTTTCAAATTGTTTTCAAATCATATCTTTTAAAATTGTTTTCAAATCATATTTTTTCAATCACATCTTTTTAAAACCATAACTTTTCAATCAATTCTTTTCAATCACATCTTTTTCAAATTAGTTTTCAATCAAATCTTTTTAATTTCTAATTTCAAAACCTTTTTCAAAAATCACTTGATTTCTTTCTCACTTTGAATTTTCGAAAATTATCAATCAAATTTTCAAAATGTTTTCAAAATCTCTTGATTGAATTTTCGAAAATTCTCTTCCCTCCTTCCCACATCCTTCTATTTATGGAGTACTACTCCTTCTAAATGCACAATTCGAACTTTATCTAATTAAAGTTCGAATTCTCCTTCTCCTTCTTCTTTCTATTTCTCTTTTCCTCTGACATTTCAAGGAATCTCTATACTGTGACATAGAGGATTCCACATTCTCTTTTTCTCTTCTCTTTCTTATGAGCAGAAGCAGAGACAAAGGCATTCTTGTTGAAGCTGACCCTGAACCTGAGAGAACCTTGAAGCAAAAGCTAAGAGAGGCCAAAGCACAACTCTCTTTAGAGGACTTGACCGAATTCTTCAAGGAAGAAGACATGGCAGCCGAAAACAACAACAATGCCAACAATGCAAGGAAGGTGCTGGGTGACTTTACTGCACCTACTCCTGATTTCTATGGGAGAAGCATCTCTATCCCTGCCATTGGAGCAAACAACTTTGAGCTAAAGCCTCAATTAGTTTCTCTAATGCAACAGAATTGCAAGTTCCATGGACTTCCAATGGAAGATCCTCATCAGTTTTTAGCTGAATTCTTGCAAATCTGTGACACAGTCAAGACTAATGGGGTTAACCCTGAGGTCTATAGGCTGATGCTATTCCCTTTTGCTGTAAGAGACAGAGCTAGAATATGGTTGGATTCTCAACCTAAGGAAAGCCTGGACTCTTGGGAAAAGCTAGTCAATGCCTTCTTGGCAAAGTTCTTTCCACCACAAAGATGGAGTAAGCTTAGAGTGGAAGTCCAAACCTTCAGACAGAAGGATGGAGAATCCCTCTATGAAGCTTGGGAAAGATACAAGCAATTAATCAGAAGATGTCCATCTGACATGCTTTCTGAATGGAGCATCATAGGTATTTTCTATGATGGTCTCTCTGAACTATCCAAGATGTCCTTGGATAGCTCTGCAGGAGGATCTCTTCATCTGAAGAAAACGCCTACAGAGGCTCAGGAACTAATTGAAATGGTTGCAAATAACCAATTCATGTACACTTCTGAAAGGAATCCTGTGAACAATGGGACTAGTCAGAAGAAAGGAGTTCTTGAGATTGACACTCTGAATGCCATATTGGCTCAGAATAAAATATTGACTCAACAAGTCAATTTGATTTCTCAAAGTCTGTCTGGAATGCAAAATGCACCAAACAGTACTAAGGATGCTTCATCTGAGGAAGAAGCTTATGATCCTGAGAACCCTTCAATGGAAGAGGTGAATTACCTAGGAGAACCCTATGGAAACACCTACAATTCTTCATGGAGGAATCACCCAAATTTCTCATGGAAGAATCAAGAGAGACCTCAACAAGGTTTCAATAACAATAATGGTGGAAGAAACAGGCCTGGTAACAACAAGCCTTTTCCATCATCTTCTCAGCAACAGACAGAGAATTCTAAGCAGAGCACTTCTGACTTAGCAACAATGGTCTCTGATCTAATAAAGACCACTCAAAGTTTCATGAATGAAACAAGGTCCTCCATCAGAAATTTGGAAGGACAAGTGGGTCAGCTGAGCAAGAAAGTTACTGAACTCCCTCCTAGTACTCTCCCAAGTAATACAGAAGAAAATCCAAAAGGAGAGTGCAAGGTCATTAACATGGCCGAATTCTGGGAGGAAAGAAAGGAGGTGGACGCCACTGAGGAAGACCTCAGTGGGCGTGTACCAACCTCCTCTGAGTTCCTCAATGAGGAACAATGGGAATCTGAGGCTCAAATTGAGACTATAGAGATTCCATTGGACTTACTTCTGCCATTCATGAGCTCTGATGAGTATTCTTCCTCTGAAGAGGATGAGTATGTCACTGAGGAGCAAGTTGCTAAATACCTTGGAGCAATCATGAAGCTAAATGACAAGTTATTTGGAAATGAGACTTGGGAAGATGAACCTCCCTTGCTCACCAAAGAACTGGATGACTTGTCTAGGCAGAAACTGCCTCAAAAGAGGCAGGATCCTGGGAAGTTTTCTATACCTTGTACCATAGGCACCATGACCTTCAAGAAGGCCTTGTGTGACTTAGGGTCAAGTGTGAACCTCATGCCCCTCTCTGTAATGGAGAAATTAGGGATCCTTGAGGTGCAAGCTGCAAGAATCTCATTAGAGATGGCAGACAATTCAAGAAAACAAGCTCATGGACTTGTAGAGAATGTTTTGGTGAAGATTGAAAACCATTACATTCCTACTGACTTCATAGTCCTAGAGACTGGGAAGTGCATGGATGAATCCATCATCCTTGGCAGACCATTCCTAGCCACAGCAAAGGCTGTGATTGATGTTGATAGAGGAGAGTTGATCATTCAAGTGAATGAAGAATCCATGGTGTTTAAGGCCCAAGGATATCCCTCTATCATCATGGAGAAGAAGCATGAAGAGCTTCTCTCAAAACAGAGCCAAGCAGAGCCCCCACAGTCAAACTCTAAGTTTGGTGTTGGGAGGCCACAACCAAACTCTAAGTTTGGTGTTGAAACCCCACATTCAAACTCTAAGTTTGGTGTTGGGAGGTTTCAACAAGGTTCTGAGTGTTTCTGAGGCTCCATGGGAGTCCTCTGTCAAGCTAATGACACTAAAGAAGCGCTTGTTGGGAGGCAACCCAATGTTTTATAATTAATTATTTTCTTTTGTTATTTTATCTTTTTTGTAGGTTGATGATCATAAGAAGTCACAAAAATAATGAAAAAAGCAAAAACAGAATGAAAAACAGGAAGAAAAACAGCACACCCTGGAGGAAGAAGCTGCTGGCGTTCAAACGCCAGTAAGCCTTGCTGTTGGGCGTTTAACGCCCAGTCTGGCACCCTTCTGGGCGTTTAACGCCAGAAAGGGGCACCAGACTGGCGTTAAACGCCAGTAAAGGGCAAGAACCTGGCGTTAAACGCCAGGAATGGGCACCAGCCCGGCGTTTAACGCCAGAAATGCCTCAAAACGTGATTTTGAGCAACTTTTGGTGCAGGGATGACTTTTTCTTGACACTACAGGATCTGTGGACCCCACAGGACCCTACCATCACTCTCTCTCTTCTTCCCCCATTCACCAATCACCTCAATACCTCTTCCCCAAAAACCCTTCACCTATCAAATCCCATCTTTCTCTTCACCACTCACATCCATCCTTCATAAAACCCCACCAACCTCACCCTTCCTTCACCTATCAATACCCTTCCTCAACTCTTCATTTTCACACAACATAAACACCCTTTCTTCCCCCTCTTTGGCCGAATACACTACCACCTCCCCTCTTCCTCATTTCTTCTTCTTCTACTCTCTTCTTTCTTCTTTTGCTCGAGGACGAGCAAACATTTTAAGTTTGGTGTGGTAAAAGCGTTGCTTTTTCGTTTTTCCATAACCATTTATGGCATCCAAGGCCGGAGAAACCTCTAGAAAGAGGAAAGGGAAGGCAAAAGCTTCCACCTCCGAGTCATGGGAGATGGATAGATTCCTCTCAAGGGTGCATCAAGACCACTTCTATGAAGTTGTGGCCTTGAAGAAGGTGATCCCCGAAGTCCCCTTTTCACTCAAAAAGGGTGAATATCCGGAGATCCGCCATGAGATCCGAAGAAGAGGTTGGGAAGTACTCACCAACCCCATTCAACAAGTCGGAATCTTGATGGTTCAAGAATTCTATGCCAATGCATGGATCACCAAGAACCATGACCAAAGTGTGAACCCGAATCCAAAGAATTATCTCACTATGGTTCGGGGGAAATACTTGGATTTTAGTCCGGAGAGTGTGAGGGTGGCGTTCAACTTGCCTATGATGCAAGGAGATGAGCATCCTTACACTAGAAGGGTCAACTTTGATCAAAGGTTGGACCAAGTCCTCACAGTCATATGTGAAGAGGGCGCACAATGGAGGCAAGACTCAAGAGGAAAGCCGGTTCAATTGAGAAGGCATGACCTCAAGCCCGTGGCTAGAGGATGGTTAGAGTTCATACAACGCTCAATCATCCCCACTAGCAACCGGTCCGAAGTTACCATAGACCGGGCCATCATGATCCATAGTATCATGGTTGGAGAAGAAATAGAGGTTCATGAGGTTATAGCCCAAGAACTCTATAAGGTGGCGGACAAGACCTCCACCTTGGCAAGGTTAGCCTTTCCTCATCTCATTTGTCACCTCTGTTATTCAGTTGGAGTTGACATAGAGGGAGACATTCCCATTGATGAGGACAAGCCCATCACTAAGAAAAGGATGGAGTACACAAGAGATCTCACTCATCATGAGATCCCTGAGATTCCTCAAGGGATGAATTTTCCTCCACAAAACTATTGGGAGCAACTAAACACCTCCCTAGGAGAATTAAGTTCCAACATGGGACAACTGAGGGTGAAGCATCAAGAACACTCCATCATCCTTCATGAAATTAGAGAAGATCAAAGAATCATGAGGGAGGAGCAACAAAGACAAGGAAGAGACATTGAGGAGCTCAAGCACTCCATAGGATCTTCAAGAGCAAGAAAGAGCCGCCATCACTAAGGTGGACCCGTTCTTTGATTTCCTTGTTATTGTTCTTCTGTTTTTCGAATATGTTACTCATGTTTATGTCTTGTGATCATTAGTGTCTTAGTGTCTATGCCTTAAAGTTATAAATGTCCTATGAATCCATCACCTTTCTTTAATAAAAATGTGCTTAATTGAAAAGGAAAGAATTGCATGAATTCTGAATTTTATAATAGTTTAATTAGTTTGATGTGGTGGCAACACTTTTGTTCTCTGAATGTATGCTTGAACAGTGCATATGTCTTTTGAATTTGTGGTTCATGAATGTTGGCTCTTGAAAGAATGATGAAAAAGGAGACATGTTACTGAGGATCTGAAAAATCAATAAAATGATTCTTGAAGCAAGAAAAAGCAGTGAATACAAAAAAAAAAAAGAGAAGCAAAAAAAAAAAAATATAGAAAAAGAAAAGAAAAAAAAAAAAGAAAAAAAAAAGAAATAAATTTGTGATCCAAGGCAAATAAGAGTGTGCTTAAGAACCCTGGACACCTCTAATTGGGGACTTTAGCAAAGCTGAGTCACAATCTGAAAAGGTTCACCCAATTATATGTCTGTGGCATGTATGTATCCGGTGGTAATACTGGAAGACAGAGTGCTTTGGGCCACAGCCAAGACTCAATAAGTAGCTGTGTTCAAGAATCATCATACTTTACTAAGAGAATCATTAACACTATCTGGATTCTAAGTTCCCAAAGAAGCCAACCATTCTGGATTACAAGGGATAGAGTGAGATGCCAAAACTATTCAGAGGCAAAAAGATAAAAGCCCCGCTCATCTAGTTAATACTGATCTTCATAGATGTTTTTGGAGTTCATTGCATATTCTCTTCTTTTTATCTTAATTGATCTTCAGTTGCTTGGGGACAAGCAACAATTTAAGTTTGGTGTTGTGATGAGCGGATAATTTGTATACTTTTTGGCATTGTTTTTAGTATGTTTTTGATAGGATATAGTTAGTTTTTAGTATATTTTTATTAGTTTTTAATTAAAATTCACTTTTCTGGACTTTACTATGAGTTTGTGTGTTTTTCTGTGATTTCAGGTATTTTCTGGCTGAAATTGAGGGACCTGAGCAAAAATCTGATTCAGAGACTCAAAAGGACTGCAGATGCTGTTGGATTCTGACCTCCCTGCATTCGAAGCGGATTTTCTGGAGCTACAGAAGCCCAATTGGCGCGCTCTCAACGGCGTTGGAAAGTAGACATCCTGGGCTTTCCAGCAATATATAATAGTCCATACTTTGCCCAAGATTTGATGGCCCAAACCGGCGTTCAAAGTCACCTCAAGAAATTCCAGCGTTAAACGCCGGAACTGGCACCTAATTGGGAGTTAAACGCCCAAACTGGCACTAAAGCTGGCGTTTAACTCCAAGGAGAGTCTCTACACGAAATTTCTTCATTGCTCAGCCCAAGCACACACCAAGTGGGCCCGGAAGTGGATTTTTATGTCATTTACTCACTTATGTACTAGTTTTCTATAAGTAGGACCTTTTACTATTGTATTAGAGAGCTTTTAGCAGACTCTTAGGTAGCAATCTTTGTTTTATGCTATCTTAGACCTTTGGGAGGCTGGCCATTCGGCCATGCCTAGACCATGTTCTTATGTATTTTCAACGGTGGAGTTTCTACACACCATAGATTAAGGGTGTGGAGCTCTGCTGTACCTCGAGTATTAATGCAATTACTATTGTTCTTCCATTCAAATTCTACTTGTTCTTTATCCAAGATATCACTTGTTCTTCAACATGATGAAGGTGATGATTGACGCCCATCACCATTCTCACTCATGAACAAGGTGACTGACAACCATTCTTGTTCTACACGCATCCGAGGCTTAGTGAATATCTCTTGGATTTCTGATTGCATGATGCATGGTTGATCGCCTGACAACCGAGTGCTCGCCTGACAAACGAGCCAACCATTCCATGAGATCAGAGTCTTCGTGGTATAGGCAAGAACTGATGGCAGCATTCAAGAGAATCCGGAAGGTCTAACCTTGTCTGTGGTATTCTGAGTAGGATTCAATGACTGAATGACTGTGACGTGCTTCAAACCTGTAACCTACTGGGCGTTAGTGACAGACGCAAAAGAGTTATTCTATTCCGGTAGGGGAGGGAACCAAACCGGTGATTGGCAGCACTGTGACAGAGTGTGTGCATTAGCTTTCACTGCGCAGATGGGAGGTAGCTGCTGACAACAGTGAGACCCTATACGAGCTTGCCATGGAAAGGAGTAAGAAATGATTGGATGAAGACAGTAGGAAAGCAGAGAGACGGAAGGGAAGGCATCTTCATACACTTGTCTGAAGCTCATACACCAATGATATACATAAGTATCACTATCTTTATCTTTTATGTTATTTTCGTTCATCATCATATATATCTGAGTTTACCTGACTAAGATTTACAAGATGACCATAGCTTGCTTCAATACTGACAATCTCCGTGGGATCGACCCTTACTCACGTAAGGTTTATTACTTGGACGACCCAGTGCACTTGCTGGTTAGTCGTGCGAAGTTGTGTAATGCCATGGTATTAGGCGCACCAAGTTTTTGGAGCCATTACCAGGGATTATGAGAGTTGTGAAAAAGTATAGTTCACAATTTCGCATGTCAGATTCGACCCTTACTCACGTAAGGTATTACTTGGACGACCCAGTGCACTTGCTGGTTAGTTGTGCGGAGTTGTGACAAAGTGTGATTCACGTTTAGAGCACCAAGCCGTTGGCGCCATTGTTGATGATCACAATTTCATGCACCAGTGGCACGCCTTTCCGTACACTAACCGGAAGGGACTCATCCCAATGGGTGTCTTGTACGCTGTTCTATATGCCCAGAGTGCATCTTGTAGCCTGGCACTCCAGTCCTTCCTATGAGGCTTTACTATCTTCTCCAGAATATGCTTAATCTCTCTGTTAGAGACTTATGCTTGCCCATTGGTCTGAGGATGGTGAGCTGTTGCTACTTTGTGAACTATCCCATGCTTCTTCAATAATCCTGTTAGTCTCCTGTTACAAAAGTGAGTGCCTTGATCGCTCACGATTGCTCGTGGTGATCCAAAGTGACAGATAATATAGTTTCTAACAAAAGAAACAACAGTGTTAGCATCATCAGTACGGGTAGGAATGGCTTCCACCCATTTAGAAACATAATCTACAGCTAACAGTATATAAAGGTAACCATTAGAGTTTGGGAATGGACCCATGAAGTCAATGCCCCAAACATCAAAAATTTCGCAGAAAAGCATGCTCTGTTGAGGCATCTCATCCCTCTTGGATATATTACCAAACCTTTGGCAAGGGGAACAAGATTTACAAAAAATAGCAGCATCCTTAAAAAGAGTGGGCCACCAGAATCCACAGTCTAAGATTTTTCTAGCTGTTCTTTGAGGGCCAAAATATCCTCCACTCTCAGATGAGTGGCAGGCCTCTAAAATGGACTAGAATTCTGATTGAGGCACACACCATCTAATTATCTGGTCAGCACCACACCTCCATAAATATGGGTCATCCCATATATAATATTTGGACTCGCTTTTTAGCTTGTCTCTTTGATGCTTAGTAAAATTTGGAGGGAAAGTGTGGCTAACTAGATAATTAGCTACAGGTGCATACCAAAGAACTACTTCAGATACTGCATTTAAGCTATCAAATGGAAAAGTATCGTTGATAGGAGTGCAGTCATCCTTAATGTGCTCAAGGCGACTCAGGTGGTCTGCCACTAAATTTGGGTTACCACTCCTATCTTTAATTTCTAAGTCAAATTCTTGCAGCAGCAGTATCCAACGTATTAACCTTGGTTTGGACTCTTTTTTAGCTAGTAAATATTTTAGAGCTGCATGGTCTGAGTACACTACCACCTTAGTACCAAGTAAATAGGCTCGGAATTTATCCAGAGCAAAAACAATAGCAAGAAGCTCTTTTTCAGTAGTAGTGTAGTTAGACTGAGCAACGTCTAAGGTCTTATACGCATAAGCAATTACAAAAGGATCCGTACCTTCGTGCTGAGCCAGCGCCGCTCCTACTGCATGGTTGGAGGCATCACACATAATCTCAAAAGGCTGGCTCCAGTCTGGTCCTCTCACAAATGGAGCTTGAGTTAGGGCGATCTTCAGCTTATCAAATGCTTGTATGCAATCCTCACTGAACTCGAACTCAATATCTTTCTGCAGTAGTCTGGATAAAGGTAGTGCTACCTTACTAAAGTCTTTAATGAATCTTCGGTAAAAACCAGCATGGCCAGGGAACGAACGGACTTCCCTTACGGAGGAGGGGTAAGGTAAACTAGAAATGACATCTACCTTTGCTGGATCTACAGAAATACCAGTATTAGACACAACATGTCCTAGAACAATCCCTTGTTTGACCATAAAATGACACTTTTCAAAATTTAAAACAAGGTTTGAACTAACACGCTTGTCCAATACTCTAGATAAACTATCCAAGCAAAGGCTAAAGGAATCACTATAAACACTAAAATCGTCCATAAAAACTTCCATACAATCTTCAATAAGATCTGAAAAGATACTTATCATGCATCTTTGGAAAGTAGCCGGTGCATTACATAAGCCAAAAGGCATCCTTTTGTATGCATACGTTCCAAAGGGGCATGTAAAAGTGGTCTTCTCCTGATCTTCATGAGCTATATGAATTTGAAAATAGCCTGTATAACCATCTAAAAAGCAGTAATGGGATTTACCTGAGAGACGATCAAGCATCTGATCAATAAATGGCAAGGGGTAATGATCCTTGCGAGTAGCTTGGTTGAGACGCCTATAGTCAATGCAAACCCTCCATGAATTCTGCATTCTAGTTACCAGGAGCTCTCCATGCTCATTCTTTACTGTTGTGACTCCAGACTTCTTGGGCACCACTTGTACTGGACTGACCCATTCACTATCTGAGATGGGGTAAATAATATCTGCTTCGAGTAGCCTGGTCACTTTTTTCTTGACAACTTCTAAGATGGTGGGATTCAATCTTCTTTGGGGTTGACGGATAGGCTTTGATCCCTCTTCCAGGAATATTCTGTGCTCACAAACTTGAGGGCTGATGCCTACTATATCCGCCAAGCTCCACCCAATTGCTTTCTTATGTTTTCTCAGTATGTTAAGCAGCTGCTCTTCCTGTTGAGAAGTGAGTTCCTTTGCAATAATGACTGGAAACTTCTGATTATCCTCAAGGTAAGGATACTTGAGGTGTGGAGGAAGGGGTTTTAATTCCAATTTCTGCTCATGGCTAGGCTCTGGATCATCTTGGTAGTGTAGTTTCTTCAGGAAGCTCGGAGGGCTTCCCCACACTTGCATCTTGCTCCATATGCATTTCTTCTAATTCTTCTTGATGGACTGAAGCCACATCCTCATCAATAATATCGCATTGGAAAATGGAGTGGTCTTCCGGTGGGTGTCTCATTGTTTCATCCAGATTGAAGCTAACTATTCTGCCATCTACCTCAAAAGATAGGTTCCTGAGTAGGCGTCTAGCTTAAATTTTGAAGTCTTCAGAAATGGTCTTCCTAGTAGGACAGATGAAGGTTTTTCTGAGTCATTAGGGGGCATCTCCAGGATATAAAAGTCAATAGGGAATGTCAGCCCCTTAATTCTCATGAGCACGTCCTCGGCAATTCCAACTACAGAGATTATGCTTTTATCTGCCAAAACAAAACATGTTGCCGACCTTTTTAAGGGAGGGAGCCTCAAACTATCATATACAGATAATGGCATAATACTCACACATGCACCCAAATCACACACACAGTAAAAAATTTGAATACCATCAATAGTAGAAGTAACCATGCATGGACCTGGGTCACTACATTTTTCTGGTATATCACCCATTAAAGCAGATATAGAACTACCTAAAGGAATGGTTTCTAATTCATTAATTTTATCCTTATGTATGCACAAGTCTTTTAGAAATTTTGCATATTTAGGTACTTGCTGAATGGCATCAAAAAGGGGAATATTTACTTCAACCTTTTTGAAGATTTCTACCATTATGGGATCGAGTTCCATCTGCTTTCTGAAATTTCTTGCAAGGTGTGGAAAGGGAATAGGAATGGCATCCTCTGCAGCTGTGCCTTCCTTTTGTGTTCTGCCTTGTGGTTGAGTTGCTTCTTCTGGAATCATGTCTTGTACCTCCTCTTCTTCTTCAGTATCTTCTACCTCAACAACATCTCTAACTTGAGTGTTCTCCTTTGACCTCGGCTCATCATGACTCCGTTCTGGCAGTGTGGCTCCAGATCGGTGATGACATTGATGCCTCCCTTGGGGTTAGGTAAAGGTTGAGACAGAAGTGCACTAGAGCTTGTAGGTTGACTGTTGGGTGTATTCATAGATCCAATTTGTAAAGCTAGAGCTTGTACAGCAGAAGTTAGACCATTCAAAGTAGAGCTAAGTGTGTTCTCCATGGTCTTTTGTCTTTGTTGAATAGACTGAAGTAACTCGTCATTCGAAGAGGAAGATGTGTAGGTGACTTGAGGGGCTTACTGTTGGTTGTTCTGAGATCCCTGGGCTTGCCTTTGGTGAGGTGCTCTGTAAGGCTAATTTTGATTTTGTTGTCTGTTGTTGTTGTTATTCCACCTCTGATTTCCATTGTTGTCTCTGCTTCCTCTGTTGTAGTTGTCCCTCCATCCTTGATTAGAGTTATCTCTCCATCCTTGGTTGGAGTTATCTTGCCAACCTTGATTGTAGTTTCCACCTTGGTTGTGATTGCCGCCTTGTTGATAGTATCCTTGATTCGGGCGGTCATAGAAATTATGAGTAGCTGCCACGGTGTTATCTTCTTGTTGAAGTTGCGGACACTCATCAGTGTAATGACTATAGTCAGCACATATTCCGCATACTCTTTGAGGAACCAACTGTTGACTCTGTTGTGCTGGGGGAGGCTGAGGTTGTTGTTGATTTTGCTGTATCTGCTTCAGTAGATTGGTTACTTCATTCAGAGTCTGTGTGAGGGCAGTAGTCTCACTGCTAGAGGAAACCTCTGCCACAGCTTTGGGACGGTTGTGCCTGTGCCTGTGGTTCCGAGCGGACTCAGCTAAGTTGCTGATCAATTGCCACGCTTCTTCTGCGGTCTTGTACTTTTTCAGAGAACCATTACTTGCACCATCCAATGTAGTCTTATCCTGAGGCTTCATGCCTTGGGTGAAATAGCTGATTGGTGCACGAAATTGTGATCACTACTTTTACACAAAACAATCCCCGGTAATGGCTCCAAAGACTTGGTGCTCAATACCATGGCATAAACACAACTTCGCACAACTAACCAGCAAGTGCACTGGGTCGTCCAAGTAATAAACCTTACGCGAGTAAGGGTCGATCCCACGGAGATTGGTGGTATGAAGCAAGCTATGGTCACCTTGTAAATCTCAGTCAGGCAGACTCAAATGGGTATAGTGATAAACGAATAAAGCATAAAGATAAAGATAGAGATACTTATGTATATCATTGGTGAGAGCTTCAGATAAGCGAATGAAGATGCCTTCCCTTCCGTCTCTCTGCTTTCCTACTGTCTTCATCCAATCCTTCTTACTCCTTTCCATGGCAAGCTTATGCAAGGGTTTCACCGTTGTCAGTGGCTACCTCCCATCCTCTCATTGGAAATGTTTAACGCACCCTGTCACGGCACGGCTATCCATCTGTCGGTTCTCAATCAGGCCGGAATAGAATCCAGTGATTCTTTTGCGTCTGTCACTAACTCCCCGCCTTCAGGAGTTTGAAGCACGTCACAGTCATCCAATCATTGAATCCTACTCAGAATACCACAGACAAGGTTAGACCTTCCGGATTCTCTTGAATGCCGCCATCAGTTCTCGCCTATACCACGAAGACTCTGATCTCACGGAATGGCTGGCTCGTTTGTCAGGCGAGCACTCGGTTGTCAGGCGATCAACCATGCATCGTGTATCAGGAATCCAAGAGATAAACACTAGAGCCCCATATGCTTGTAGAACAAGAGTGGTTGTCAGTCACCTTGTTCATAGGTGAGAATGGTGATGAGTGTTACGGATCATCACATTCATCAAGTTGAAGAACAAGTGATATCTTGGACAAAGAACAAGCGGAATTGAATAGAAGAACAATAGTAATTGCATTAATACTCGAGGTACAGCAGAGCTCCACACCTTAATCTATGGTGTGTAGAAACTCCACCGTTGAAAATACATAAGAACAAGGTCTAGGCATGGCCGAATGGCCAGCCTCCCAAAGTGAGTTCAATCATAGAAACATGATCAAAAGCTCTCTAATACAATAGTAAAAGGTCCTACTTATAGAAAACTAGTAGCCTAGGGTGTACAGAGATGAGTAAATGACATAAAAATCTAATTCCGGGCCCACTTGGTGTGTGCTTGGGCTGAGCATTGAAGCATTTTCGTGTAGAGACTCCTCTTGGAGTTAAACGCCAGCTTTGGTGCCAGTTTGGGCGTTTAACTCCCAATTAGGTGCCAGTTCCGGCGTTTAACGCTGGAATTTCTGAGGGTGACTTTGAATGCCGGTTTGGGCCATCAAATCTTGGGCAAAGTATGGACTATCATATATTGCTAGAAAGCCCAGGATGTCTACTTTTCAAAGCCGTTGAGAGCGCGCCAATTGGGCTTCTGTAGCTCCAGAAAATCCACTTCGAGTACAGGAAGGTCAGAATCCAACAGCATCTGCAGTCCTTTTGAGTCTCTGGATCAGATTTTTGCTCAGATCCCTCAATTTCAGCCAGAAAATACCTGAAATCACAGAAAAACACACAAACTCATAGTAAAGTCCAGAAAAGTGAATTTTAACTAAAAACTAATAAAAATATACTAAGAACTCAACTAAAACTACTAAAAACATACTAAAAACAATGCCAAAAAGCGTACAAATTATCCGCTCATCACAACACCAAACTTAAATTGTTGCTTGTCCCCAAGCAACTGAAAATCAAATAGGATAAAAAGAAGAGAATATACTATAGACTCCAAACTATCAATGAAACTTAGCTCCACATTAGATGAGCGGGACTAGTAGCTTTTTGCCTCTGAATAGTTTTGGCATCTCACTTTATCCTTTGAAATTCAGAATGATTGGCTTCTTTAGGAACTCAGAATCCAGATAGTGTTATTGATTCTCTTAGTTAAGTATGATGATTCTTGAACACAGCTACTTTATGAGTCTTGGCCGTGGCCCAAAGCACTCTGTCTTCCAGTATTACCACCGGATACATACATGCCACAGACACATAATTGGGTGAACCTTTTCAGATTGTGACTCAGCTTTGCTAGAGTCCCCAATTAGAGGTGTCCAGGGTTCTTAAGCACACTCTTTTTGCCTTGGATCACAACTTTATTTCTTTCTTTTTCTCTCTCTTTTTTTTTCGGTTTTTTTTTTCGCTTGCTTTCTCTTTTTTTTTGTATTCACTGCTTTTTCTTGCTTCAAGAATCATTTTTATGATTTTTCAGATCCTCAGTAACATGTCTCCTTTTTCATCATTCTTTCAAGAGCCAACAATTTTAACATTCATGAACAACAAATTCAAAAGACATATGCACTGTTCAAGCATACATTCAGAAAACAAAAAGTATTGTCACCACATCAAACTAATTAAGCTAGTTTTAAAGATGAATTCGAAACCCTGTACTTCTTGTTCTTTTGTGATAAAAACAGTTTTCATTTAAGAAAGGTGATGGATTCATAGGACATTCATAACTTTAAGGCATAGACACTAAGACACTAATGATCATAAGACATAAACATGGACAAACATAAAGCACTAAAATTCGAAAAACAGAAAATAAAGAACAAGGAGATTAAAGAACGGGTCCACCTTAGTGATGGCGGCTTGTTCTTCCTCTTGAAGGTCTTATGGAGTGCTTGAGCTCCTCAATGTCTCTTCCTTGTCTTTGTTGCTCCTCTCTCATGATTCTTTGATCTTCTCTAATTTCATGGAGGAGAATGGAGTGTTCTTGATGCTCCACCCTTAGTTGTCCCATGTTGGAACTCAATTCTCCTAGGGAGGTGTTAATTTGCTCCCAATAGTCTTGTGGAGGAAAGTGCATCCCTTGAGGTATCTCAGGGATCTCATGATAAGAGGAGTCTCTTGTTTGCTCAATCCTTTTCTTGGTGATGGGCTTGTCCTCATCAATGGGGATATCTCCTTCTATGTCAACTCCAACTGAATAACAGAGGTGACAAATGAGATGAGGAAAGGCTAGCCTTGCCAAGGTGGAAGACTTATCCGCCACTTTGTAGAGTTCTTGGGCTATGACCTCATGAACTTCTACTTCTTCTCCAATCATGATGCTATGAATCATGATGGCCCGGTCTAGAGTAACTTCAGACCGGTTGCTAGTGGGAATGATTGAGCGTTGGATAAACTCCAACCATCCTCTAGCCATGGGTTTGAGGTCATGCCTTCTCAATTGAACCGGCTTTCCTCTTGAATCTCTCTTCCATTGTGCGCCCTCTTCACATATAACTGTGAGGACTTGGTCCAACCTTTGATCAAAGTTGACCCTTCTAGTGTAAGGATGCTCATCTCCATGCATCATGGGCAAGTTGAATGCTAACCTTACATTTTCCGGACTGAAATCCAAGTATTTCCCCCAAACCATAGTAAGATAATTCTTTGGATCTGGGTTCACACTTTGATCATGGTTCTTGGTGATCCATGCATTGGCATAGAACTCTTGAACCATCAAGATTCCGACTTGTTGAATGGGGTTGGTAAGCACTTCCCAACCTCTTCTTCGGATCTCATGGCGGATCTCCGGATATTCACCCTTTTTGAGTGAAAAGGGGACCTCGGGGATCACCTTCTTCAAGGCCACAACTTCATAGAAGTGGTCTTGATGCACCCTTGAGATGAATCTATCCATCTCCCATGACTCGGAGGTGGAAGCTTTTGCCTTCCCTTTCCTCTTTCTAGAGGTTTCTCCGGCCTTGGATGCCATAAATGGTTATGGAAAAACAAAAAGCAATGCTTTTACCACACCAAACTTAAAATGTTTGCTCGTCCTCGAGCAAAAGAAGAAAGAAGAGAGTAGAAGAAGAAGAAATGAGGAAGAAGGGAGTGGCTTATGTATTCGGCCAAGGAGGGGTAGAAGTGGTGTTTAGGTAGTGTGAAAATGAAGGGGTGAAGGAGGGTTTATATAGGAGAGGGGGGAGATGGGGTTCGGCCATTATGGGTGGGTTTTGGGAGGGAAAGTGGTTTGAATTTGAAGGGTGAGGTTGGTGGGGTTTTATGAAGGATGGATGTGAGTGGTGAAGAGAAAGATGGGATTTGATAGGTGAGGGGTTTTTGGGGAAGAGGTATTGAGGTGATTGGTGAATGGGTGAAGAAGAGAGAGGGTGGTGGTGGGGTCCTGTGGGGTCCACAGATCCTGAGGTGTCAAGGAAAAGTCATCCCTGCACCAAATGGCACTCAAAATCACGTTTTGAGGCATTTCTGGCGTTAAACGCCGGGCTGGTGCCCATTCCTGGCGTTTAACGCCAGGTTCTTGCCCTTTTCTGGCGTTTAACGCCAGTCTGGTGCCCCTTTCTGGCGTTAAACGCCCAGAATGGTGCCAGACTGGGCGTTAAACGCCCAACTGCTAGCCTCACTGGCGTTTAAACGCCAGTGAGTTCTTCATCCAGGGTGTGCTGTTTTTCTTCCTGTTTTTCATTCTGTTTTTGCTTTTTCAATTGATTTTGTGACTTCTTATGATCATCAACCTACAAAAAACATAAAATAACAAAAGAAAATATATAAAATATAATCATTGGGTTGCCTCCCAACAAGCGCTTCTTTAATGTCAGTAGCTTGACAGAGGGCTCTCATGGAGCCTCACAGATACTCAGAGCAATGTTGGAACCTCCCAACACCAAACTTAGAGTTTGAATGTGGGGGTTCAACACCAAACTTAGAGTTTGGTTGTGGCCTCCCAACACCAAACTTAGAGTTTGACTGTGGGGGCTCTGTTTGTCTCTGATTTGAGAGAAGCTCTTCATGCTTCCTCTCCATGGTGACAGAGGGATATCCTTGAGCCTTAAACACAAAGGATTCTTCATTCACTTGAATGATCAGTTCACCTCCATCAACATCAATCACAGCCTTTGCTGTGGCTAGGAAGGGTCTGCCAAGGATGATGTTTGCATCCATGCACTTCCCAGTTTCTAGGACTATGAAATCAGTAGGGATGTAATGGTCTTCAATCTTAACCAAAACATTCTCTACAAGTCCATAAGCTTGTTTTCTTGAGTTGTCTGCCATCTCTAGTGAGATTCTTGCAGCTTGCACCTCAAAGATCCCTAGCTTCTCCATTACAGAGAGAGGCATGAGGTTCACACTTGACCCTAAGTCACACAGAGCCTTCTTGAAGGTCATGGTGCCTATGGTACAAGGTATTGAAAACTTCCCAGGATCTTGTTTCTTTTGAGGTAGTTTCTGCCTAGACAAGTCATCCAGTTCTTTGGTGAGCAAAGGAGGTTTATCCTCCCAAGTCTCATTTCCAAATAACTTGTCATTTAGCTTCATGATTGCTCCAAGGTATTTAGCAACTTGCTCTTCAGTGACATACTCATCCTCTTCAGAGGAAGAATACTCATCAGAGCTCATGAAAGGCAGAAGTAAGTCCAATAGAATCTCTATGGTCTCATTTTGAGCCTCAGATTCCCATGGTTCCTCATTGGGGAACTCAGTGGAGGTTAGTGCACGCCCATTGAGACCTTCCTCAGTGGCGTCCACTTCCTCCCCTTCCTCTCCATATTCGGCCATGGTTATGGCTTTGCACTCTCCTTTTGGATTTTCTTCTGTATTGCTTGGAAGAGTACTTGGAGGGAGTTCAGTAATTTTCTTACTCAGCTGTCCCACTTGTGCCTCCAAATTCCTAATGGAGGACCTTGTTTCAGTCATGAAACTTTGAGTGGTTTTGATTAGATCAGAGACCATGGTTGCTAAGTCAGAGGGGTTCTGCTTAGAATTCTCTGTCTGTTGCTGAGAAGATGATGGAAAAGGCTTGCCATTGCTAAACCTGTTTCTTCCACCATTATTGTTGTTGAAACCTTGTTGAGGTCTCTCTTGATTCTTCCATGAGAAATTTGGGTGATTTATCCATGTAGAATTATAGGTGTTTCCATAGGGTTCTCCTAGGTAATTCACCTCTTCCATTGAAGGGTTCTCAGGATCATAGGCTTCTTCCTCAGATGAAGCATCCTTAGTACTGCTTGGTGCATTTTGCATTCCAGACAGACTTTGAGAAATCAAATTGACTTGTTGAGTCAATATCTTGTTCTGAGCCAATATGGCATTCAGAGCATCAATCTCAAGAACTCCTTTCTTCTGACTTGTCCCATTGTTCACAGGATTCCTTTCAGAAATGTACATGAATTGGTTATTTGCAACCATTTCAATGAGCTCTTGAGCCTCTGTAGGCGTCTTCTTTAAATGAAGAGATCCTCCAGCAGAGCTATCCAAAGACATCTTGGATAGTTCAGAGAGACCATCATAGAAAATACCTATGATGCTCCATTCAGAAAGCATGTCAGATGGACATTTTCTGATTAATTGTTTGTATCTTTCCCAAGCTTCATAGAGGGATTCTTCATCCTTCTGTCTGAAGGTTTGGACTTCCACTCTAAGCTTACTCAATTTTTGAGGTGGAAAGAACTTTGCCAAGAAGGCATTGACTAGCTTTTCCCAAGAATCCAGGCTTTCTTTAGGTTGAGAGTCCAACCATATTCTAGCTCTGTCTCTTACAGCAAAAGGGAATAGCATCAGTCTGTAGACCTCAGGGTCAACCCCATTAGTCTTGACTGTGTCACAGATTTGCAAGAACTCAGCTAAAAACTGATGAGGATCTTCCAGTGGAAGTCCATGGAACTTGCAATTCTGTTGCATTAGAGAAACTAATTGAGGCTTAAGCTCAAAGTTGTTTGCTCCAATGGCAGGGATAGAGATGCTTCTCCCATAGAAGTCGGGAGTAGGTGCAGTAAAGTCACCCAGCACCTTCCTTGCATTGTTGGCATTGTTGTTGTTTTCGGCTGCCATGTCTTCTTTTTTGAAGAATTCGGTCAGGTCCTCAACAGAGAGTTGTGCCTTAGCTTCTCTTAGCTTTCGCTTCAAGGTCCTCTCAGGTTCAGGGTCAGCTTCAACAAGAATGCCTTTGTCTCTGCTCCTGCTCATATGAAAGAGAAGAGAACAAGAGAATGTGGAATCCTCTATGTCACAGTATAGAGATTCCTTGAAGTGTCAGAGGAAAAGAAAAATAGAAGAAAGAAGAAGGAGAATTCGAACTTGATCAGATAAGGTTCGAATTGTGCATTAAGAAGGAGTAATACTCCATAAATAGAAGGATGTGAGAAGAGGGGAAGAGAATTTTCGAAAATTAATCAAAGAGATTTTGAAAACATTTTGAAAAATTGATTGATAATTTTCGAAAACTCAAAGTGGAAAAGAAATCAAGTGATTTTTGAAAAAGATTTTGAAATTAGAAATAAAAAAGATTTGATTGAAAATTTATTTTGAAAAAGATGTGGTTAAAAAGATATGATTGGTTTTAAAAAATGTGATTGAGAAGATATGATTTGAAAAACATTTTAAAAAAATTTGATTTGAAAACAATTTTAAAAGATATGATTTAAAAACAAATTTAAAAAGATTTGATTTTAAAAATTAATGACTTGCCTAACAAGAAAAGATATGATTCAAACATTAAACCTTTCTCAACAGAAAAGGTAACAAACTTGAGATGTTCAATCAAATCATTAATTGTTAGTAAGTATCTTTGAAAAAGGAAAGAAATTGATTTTGAAAACATTTGATTGAAAGGATATGATTTGAAAAAGATTTGATTTTGAAAAACTTTGAAAACTTGAAAACAAATTGATTTGAAAAACAAAATCTTCCCCCTAGCACCATCCTGGCGTTAAACGCCCAGAATGGTATACATTCTGGCGTTTAACGCCCAAAATGCTACCTTTTTGGGCGTTAAACGCCCAACCAGGTACCCTGGCTGGCGTTTAAACGCCAGTCTATCCTTCTTCACTGGGCATTTTGAACGCCCAGTTTTTCTGTGTAATTCCTCTGATGCATGTTCTGAATCTTCAGTCCCCTGTACTATTGACTTGAAAATAGAACCAAGATCAAATAAACAAGGCATGCAAAACACCAAACTTTAAGATTAGACACTAGACTCAAACACGAAACATAAAATATTTTTGGTTTTTATGGTTTTGTAATTTTTTGTGCTTTTTTTTCGAAAATTATATGAAAATAGAAAATAAAGGTTTCAGATTTCTCAATTTGAATTTCCAGGAATCATTGCAATGCTAGTCTAAGACTCCGGTCCAGGAATCAGACATGGCTTCACAGCCAGCCAAGCTTTCAAAGAAAGCTTCGGTCCAAAACACTAGACATGGCCAATGGCCAGCCAAGCCTTAGCAGATCATTGCTCCAATAGCAAGATTGATAGAGATCAACAAGCTATTGTGGTGATCGGTTGAAACCTCGGTCCAATAAGATTAGACATGGCTTTACAGCCAGCCAGATTTCAACAGATCACCATGAAACACTAGAATTCATTCTTAAGAACTCTGAAGAAAAATACCTAATCTAAGCAACAAGATGAACCGTCAGTTGTCCATACTCAAGAACAATCCCCGGCAACGGCGCCAAAAACTTGGTGCACGAAATTGTGATCACTACTTTTACACAAAACAATCCCCGGTAATGGCTCCAAAGATTTGGTGCTCAATACCATGGCATAAACACAACTTCGCACAACTAACCAGCAAGTGCACTGGGTCGTCCAAGTAATAAACCTTACACGAGTAAGGGTCGATCCCACGGAGATTGGTGGTATGAAGCAAGCTATGGTCACCTTGTAAATCTCAGTCAGGCAGACTCAAATGGGTATAGTGATAAACGAATAAAGCATAAAGATAAAGATAGAGATACTTATGTATATCATTGGTGAGAGCTTCAGATAAGCGAATGAAGATGCCTTCCCTTCCGTCTCTCTGCTTTCCTACTGTCTTCATCCAATCCTTCTTACTCCTTTCCATGGCAAGCTTATGCAAGGGTTTCACCGTTGTCAGTGGCTACCTCCCATCCTCTCATTGGAAATGTTCAACGCACCCTGTCACGGCACGGCTATCCATCTGTCGGTTCTCAATCAGGTCGGAATAGAATCCAGTGATTCTTTTGCGTCTGTCACTAACGCCCCGCCTTCAGGAGTTTGAAGCACGTCACAGTCATCCAATCATTGAATCCTACTCAGAATACCACAGACAAGGTTAGACCTTCCGGATTCTCTTGAATGCCGCCATCAGTTCTCGCCTATACCACGAAGACTCTGATCTCACGGAATGGCTGGCTCGTTTGTCAGGCGAGCACTCGGTTGTCAGGCGATCAACCATGCATCGTGTATCAGGAATCCAAGAGATAAACACTAGAGCCCCATATGCTTGTAGAACAAGAGTGGTTGTCAGTCACCTTGTTCATAGGTGAGAATGGTGATGAGTGTCACGGATCATCACATTCATCAAGTTGAAGAACAAGTGATATCTTGGACAAAGAACAAGCGGAATTGAATAGAAGAACAATAGTAATTGCATTAATACTCGAGGTACAGCAGAGCTCCACACCTTAATCTATGGTGTGTAGAAACTCCACCGTTGAAAATATATAAGAACAAGGTCTAGGCATGGCCGAATGGCCAGCCTCCCAAAGTGAGTTCAATCATAGAAACATGATCAAAAGCTCTCTAATACAATAGTAAAAGGTCCTACTTATAGAAAACTAGTAGCCTAGGGTGTACAGAGATGAGTAAATGACATAAAAATCCAATTCCGGGCCCACTTGGTGTGTGCTTGGGCTGAGCATTGAAGCATTTTCGTGTAGAGACTCCTCTTGGAGTTAAACGCCAGCTTTGGTGCCAGTTTGAGCGTTTAACTCCCAATTAGGTGCCAGTTCCGGCGTTTAACGCTGGAATTTCTGAGGGTGACTTTGAATGCCGGTTTGGGCCATCAAATCTTGGGCAAAGTATGGACTATCATATATTGCTGGAAAGCCCAGGATGTCTACTTTCCAACGCCGTTGAGAGCGCGCCAATTGGGCTTCTATAGCTCCAGAAAATCCACTTCGAGTGCAGGGAGGTCAGAATCCAACAGCATCTGCAGTCCTTTTGAGTCTCTGGATCAGATTTTTGCTCAGATCCGTCAATTTCAGCCAGAAAATACCTGAAATCACAGAAAAACACACAAACTCATAATAAAGTCCAGAAAAGTGAATTTTAACTAAAAACTAATAAAAATATACTAAGAACTCAACTAAAACTACTAAAAACATACTAAAAACAATGCCAAAAAGCGTACAAATTATCCGCTCATCACTGATCAACACCAATTTGTCAATCATGTGGTGGGGGCATGCGTCTAGGAGGTTATTGAAGCGCTCCCAATACTCATAAAGAGTTTCTAATTCGCTTTGAATAATCATGGAAATTTCTTTCCTCAGTCTATCAGTAACTTCAGCTGGGAAGTATTTTTCTAGAAATTCTCTCCTGAGTGCATCCCAGTTTGTAACAATTGCTTCAGGTTGAGTGTAGTACCACACCCTCGCCTTTCCCTCAAGAGAAAACGGGAAGGCTGCCAGCAGATTAGAAGTCTCAGTTGCACTATTACACTTGACAGTAGAACAGGCTGCCTAGAAATTCCTGAGGTGCTTAAGAGGCTTTTGAGCAGGTAAGCCATGAAACTTTGGCAGTAAATTGATTAGTGCAGTCTTCAGTTCAACATCTGCACCCAGATTTGGATGACGCGCTTGGAAAGGTGGTAGTGTAAAATCTGGAGCTCCTGCTTCCTGGAGAGTGATCCTCCTGGGAGCCGCCATGTCCCCTGCGCGTAAATCAACCAAATCAGTAGAAAATGAGCTTGTTTATTCCTTAAATGACGTTTCAAATTCGCCCTCAGAGAGGACTAACTGACACCGAGCTTGCCTTATACGTGAAATAGTTCTTTCAATCTCAGGATCAAATGTGAGTAAGCTCGAATCAGGTAACGATCGCGTCATTCAATGAAAGAAACATACAGCTCATAGTAGCAAAATAAAAAAAATAAAATTGCAAATAAAAATAAAAATATGTACACTAAGTAATAATCTAGCACACTATTGCAACTCCCCGGCAACGGCGCCAAAAATTGACATGGCGGAAATTGACCGATTAAGAATTTATAGAGAAAACAGCGTTGTGAGTACAGTTCTCAATCGACTAAAATCCGCTTATCAATTTAGAAGGGTTGTCACAAAATTTAGAATAAAAATATTGGGAGCATGAGTCCCAGGTCGTCTCCCAACGAGTTGCAGACTAGGATGCTAATTTATTAATCAAGAGTTTTCCAAGAGATTTTTGAGAGTTGAATGACAGAAAATAAATAATTGCAATTAAGAGAGGATTATATAATCTAATTAAGAAGCCTTGACTGGGGGAATAATTAATTGGAAGTTCTATCCTTGTTGGGATCTCTCAAGTGTAGTATTAAAAAGGTTGTTGTTTTCACTTAGTTAACCCTTACTAAATAAAGGAAAGTCAAGTGATTGAGCTAACTCTTATTCGTAAATCCTAGTCCTCTCCATTGGGAAGGTCTAGCGTTAGTAAATACAGAATTAGCCAACAACTTCCAGTTTAACTACTCACTTGAGCATTTCACTTAATTAGTAATAGGTCGTTGTTTCCACTTAGTTAACCCTCAACGAATGAAGGAAAGTCAAGTAGTTAAGCCAACTTCTATTCACAAGTCCTAATCCTCTCCCTTGGGAAGGATTAGCGTTAGTAACTAGAGAGCAGGCCAACAACTTCCAATTACCAATCAAGCCTTCCAACTCAAGTGTCTTCTTTTAATCAACCCCCATGTCAAGTTGGAGGTCTACTCCATTGACATGAATGAAACGCTTGCAGAAATAATAGAAGAAGACATGATAAATTAAATAAAATAAGGATTGAAAATTGATTAAAGGAAAAAGTGATAAATTGTATTGATAAATCCAAAATGTAACATAAGTATCTGAACATAATTAATAAATAACTAAGAGAGTAAGAGAATAGGGAAACAAACTAGAATAGTACTTCCACGGAGGTAATGGCTCTTCAATATCCAAAGCAAAAGCAATAAACTAAAATCCTATGAATGTAGAGAAAACCTAGAGGAGGAGTAAAATCATATCTAAAAACTAAAAATTATCCTAATGAGAATGTGTGTTGAGTCTCTGCATGTTTCCTGGCTTTAGTCTGTATTTCTGGGCCGAAAACTGGGTCAAAACACGGCCCGAAATCACCCCCAGCGTTTTCCGTTAATTCTGCAGACCGCGCATGTCACGCGTACGCGTCAGTCATGCGCACGCGTCTTCGTGCAAAATCCAATTCACGCGTACGCGTCAGGCACGCCCACGCGTCGCTGCAAATTTCTTCATGTCGCACGCACGCGTCAGCCATGCGTGCGCGTCGATGCTCGCTGGTCATCTCCTCAGTTTCTTGTGTTCCTTCCATTTTTGCAAGCTTCCTCTCCATTCTCTAAGTTATTTCTGCCCTATAAATCCTGAAACACTTAACGCACGAATCACGGCATCGAATGGGATAAAGGAGAATTAAAATACACAATTTAAAGACTTATAGGAAGCAAGTTTTTAACCATAGAACAAAACTAGGAAGGAATTGTAAAATCATGCAAATCATATACGTAAGTGGACAAGGACTTGATAAAAATCACTCAATTAAACACAATATAAACAATAAAATAGTGGTTTATCAAGCGGTTATAAAAAAATTTAGAAGCATGCTTTTAAATTTTGTTTTCATCATTATTCTCACTTTATAATAGACTAGCGGCTCAACAAGCACTATAGCGGCTCAACAAGCACTATCGTGCCTGTTCAGCCACTTTTCTATTATTTTTTAAGAAATTATTTTTTTTGTTAATATATTATTTATTCTTCAAATTTATTAGATAAATATTTTTGTCATTATTTTAATATTAACGTGATCTTATTTTTATCATATTTTTCTACCTTAAAATTATTATAAAATTTTTTTAAAATGTTAAATTATAAAAACACACAATAAAGAGGTATATATTATCAGAAAAAATATAGTTAAAAAAATAATGATAATAATATTATCCTGATTCAAAAAGAGTATATATAAATCAAAATACATGTTAGTTAAATGTCATGAAAATTTATATTTGTCTTTATTTTTTTTAAGTGGTAGGCCAAAATATGAATTTAAATCTGAGGAGGCTTTATTTTCCTATAAATAGCGAAAAAATAAAAGAAATGAGAATTCCTGTCTTTTTTGTTTTTGAATATTAAATTATAAGAATTATTAATAAACAAAATAGGAGAATATAAAAATTGTGTATCTAAAAAAAATATTCGTAATTCATCATACATCTCCTTATTAATAATTTCTTGAGTCTTGAAAATCTGTCACATTTTTTTACCATAAAAATAATTATATAAACGATTTAAGATTATTCAATTAAATTGATTCGTTGTTATAAGGACGAATTCAATTAATTCAATTAAAACCTATAGAATTGAGATATCTTGTTTTGCACGGAATTATTAGTTTATGTACGACAAAATGTAAACTAAAAGACATTACATTTGATTTATTAAGAATTTATATTTAATAACAGTCACCTACAATGATATTGTTTGTCACCAAAATGAGCTAGTTGTGCTCTTCTGAGTTTATGGTTGAAAAAAAGTTAAATTTTTAACATAATTAGTATATAGGTCTAAATAGAAAAAAATTTATTTCATTACCTTTTATTCTTTTGATCCAATATTTCTCTTTTTATCGTCTTCCTAAGTTTTGTTTGCTTTAACTGTATCTCCCCAATCAATAGAATAAATTTTAAGTGGACGAACTTGATTTAATATCACGTTTGATTATTACTATCAAAATAATAATACGTATCATTGATAATGGTCACGGTCGTTAATATAGTTATACTTAATTTATTGTTTATTGGTCTCATTGATACAATGAATTAATCATCCTTTCATATACTCTATAACGGTTAGAATACTTCTTCCTATAATTTATTGTATATATGTATCACAATATATCTTAATAGTATTTTGTATATTACTTTAGTATTAAATAAAAATAAATTCTAACTAAGATATAACTTTACCTTTTATTTGTTTTGAAAATTTTATTTTTATAATAAATGTCCATGTCAACATAAATAGAAAAAAATCAGAAAAGAGTGATAATAAAAATGAAAAATAAATAACGATAATAATATAATAAAAGAGTACGAACCAATATATGAGATAGTAGAAATAACAATAATTATATGAACAAGCTCCTCTTATGATAGTAGAAATAATGATAACTATATATGGGTTATTTTGGGCTGCTCTTATGATGGTAGAAATAATGATAACTATAAAAAAAATAATTAGGCACCAAACTCTTATATCTCTTTTAATTTATCAGGTAACTAATGAAATAAAATATTACTATTTACAGTATAAATTAAATTAAAAAATATTTAACCTGTAACATTATAGTAGGAGAAAATAGTTATTATGACAAAAATTAAAATTGTCAATTATACAATAGCACTATTTCAATTCAACCTTGTGAAAAAAAAAGAAAGAAAATTCGAATCTATATTTATTAGGTATTAAGTAAAATAAAATATTATTAACACTATAAATTAAATAAAAAATACCAATACTTTTAGAATTAAAAAAATTAGATTTTCAAAAAAAAAAAATTTTATAAAATAGCTACTATTGTATGGAAAGTAATTGCACATAGTTTATAGAGTATAACTCACTTCAAAATTTTAGTGTCCAAATTTAAGTTTTAATATTATCTTTCATGATAGAACTTCTCCTATGCATATGTCAGTTAGGTTACATAAAGAAACAACTTCCAGAATGACAACTCATCTTCTCTATCTCATTTTCATCTCTATTTCAGTAACGGTTATAAAAAAATCATGTGTAACTTCTTCTTCAATTTTTTACTCTATTAATTTACCTTTTTTAATTTGTTTCACCTTTTTTTCAATTTTTCTTATTTCTATTTCCAATTCAGGATGCACTTCTCTGTATGGAACAATTATTATTAAAATAAAAAAATAGTTATTATGATAAAAATAAATAAAATAGTAAAAAAATAGTTATTATGATAGAAATTAAAATTGTCAATCATATAATGGCACTATTTCAATTCAAAAAGAATAAAAGAAAATTCGAATCTAAATTTATTAGATATTAAATAAAATTAAATTATATAAAACGTTATTATTTACCGTATAAATTAAATAAAAAATTACCAATATTTTTAAATAAATATTTTATACAACTGTCAAACAGAACTCACTGAATAAGACAAAAGAATTGAACATCAAACTCCCATATTTTCTTTGTATAGTTCTTTTGTTATAGTATAAATAATAATTTTGGAGTTATCTAAATATTTTAATATAAATTATTTAATATTATCAGAGCTAAAAAAATTAAGAGATAAAATTAATATTTCTTTTAAGAATGATTATTTTTAAAATTATAAATACACAATAAAAAATTAGAATACATTAAAATAGTACCATGATAAAAATAATTCAAAAGATAAAATTAACAAACTAATGAAAATATATATACACAACTAACCAATGTTATCATCATTCAGTATATTATTTGGACCAATTGTAATACTTGAATATCTTGAAATAGATTTTTAACATATAAATAATATTTTTTGAATTACGTAAATCTTTTAATATAAATGATTTAATATTGTCTGGACAAAAAAAATTAAAAATAATATTAATATTTCTTTTAAGAATAATTTTTAACAAAAATATAAATACATAATAAAAATTTAGAGTACATTTATAATAAAAAAATTCAAATATTAAATTAATAGTGTAAATTTTTTAAGTGAACAATTAACAATCATAATCCACTGTATTATAGATATATGTAACATAGTATATTAGAAATAATTGAAAGTTTACTAAGTACGAATTAAAGCTTTTAAAAAATAATAATTTACACCTACTAATATTATTACTGCTCTATCTATTACTTGAATTTGGATCAATTTTACTATTATTATGAGTATCTGAATGTTTAAAAGTAAATCTATTATTGGCGTGAGATTAATGTATTTTTAAAATCTATTAATGTATTCAATAATATTAATAAGAGATGAGATGAGAAGAGAAAAATGGGTAAGAGGTGAAAGATAACAGATGAAAATTACGTCAAGGTGGCCAAGTGGAGTAAAAGGAGTTTTTCAGAGATGAATAACTGACATTAAATGGAGAAGTTAATTAAAAAGGGTAACACTGTAAAGAAATCTTGGACACCAAACCCATGTATTGCCATTATATATTGTTATAGATTTTAGTTATCATTATTATTCTAAATTTTATTTTCATTTTTTAATATGTATTTAATTTTCACAAATTATTAGTCTAAAGTTATTTTGCATATGCATTTAATTATATATTATTAAGTCAAAAAATTATTTTATACATTCATAATATAAATAATTTTAAAAATAATAGATATAAGAATTTAATTTTAATGTAATAGAAAAAAAATTACACAATTAGATTCATAATTTGAGATTATATTTGTTTGGTAGGTCGGGTACTGGACAGTTCGTAAAGGTCTCTAGGTTGAGTGCGGGTTCCCGCCTGGTAGTGAGGGTAGGAGCGGCCGACTTCCTGAGAACTTCGAGCGGAGTGGGGGGTCACCTGCAAAGACACTCCGACGCCCAAGTCAGGAGAGTGTATAGGTGATGTGTGAGCAGAGTAACAGTGACGTACCTTGGGGGAGGGGTAGGACCCTCCCCTTATATATCCTGTCAGAAGATGGGCCCCACAGGGGAAGGCCCCTTTCCAAGAAGGTTCCTTTCCCCCAGTTGTCATGCAGCTGGCAAGGAGGGTGCGTGGCCGGGTCGCCTGTCAGGCGAGTCGTGAATGGTGACTCACCCAATCGGGCCGGCGAGTCCTTGGGCCGGGTTGGTTAACACGCCCAGCTAGGCTGGGCCGTAACAGTGCCCCCAACGCGCCAGTCTGTGGTCATGAGCACCGCTGGTGGCGCGTTCTGCTTCTCTAGGTAGGTTGCTGCCTAATGCTTGATTGCTCGTGGTCAGGATGCGCCCTCTGCGCGTGTAGGCTTGTTCGTCATTAGAGATAGCCCTTTGTCTCCTCGTTCTTCGCACCGGACATTTAATGTTCATAATGGGTTGTTCAAAACCCTGTGTGCAAAGACTATTATGCCCTTGCCCTTCGCACCCCTTGAGTTGGTTTCCAAACTTTCCATTCAGTTTCGTTTCTCATTCAACTCAAAACTATCTCCATTTTCTACGTTTGCCTCTCCCATTTTCCCATCCTCTGCTGCAATTCCTTGGGCTGCTCGCATTTGGTTTTCTTGCTTTTCTAGATTAACACAAGCGCATTTGGTACGTTTATTCTTTGCTTGCTACCTAACTTTGTTGTTCATGCCATTTGTTTTCTTGCTTTATTTCTGTATATGTGCTGCTTCCCTGATTGTCTTGCATGTTGGATAACATTAGCGTTAAGTAGGCTTTTTAAGGGGGTTACCATTCCAGAATGCCAGTTTTTAGCGTTTGCTTAAGATTTTCTAGGATTTTGCTTTGGTCATGTTTGGTTGTAGTTATTGGATGAGAAAACTGTAGTTTCTGGGTTAGTTCCGACCTCCCGACAACTTAGACTAACTAAGTGGTGCCCCCACTATAGGTGTGGCCCAGCGCCCTGTTGCTCGGGTTCCTTACGACCGGTACGCCTAGGTAACGTCGGACGTAAAAGACTCCCCCAACCAAATGGGCGAAGAGGAGCTCACTGAGTTCCAACAAGCCAAGAATTTGTGTAGCGGGACCGATGAGGAAGCGAACTATGTGGTCTATGTACCCGCTCCTCACGAGCGGATATATGAGCTTAACCTACACTCCTCCCGGATTGTCGATTAGATTTGGTTCTATAAGGCAATATTTACCCAATTGGGGGTTCACATCCCCCTCTCCCCTTTTTAGATGGCGTTGCTCAATAGGTGTAACGTAGCGCCGTCCCAATTACATCCAAACAGTTGGGCTTCCATCCGCTGTCACGAGATAGTGTGTGAGTATCTAGACCTGCCGGTCGCCGTGGAGGTTTTTCTTTATCTCTTTACCTTAACAAACCCTTCCAAGGAAGGGAAAGTTAAAAAGGGGTTTATGTCATTTCGATCTGCTCAAGGTCGCGGATATTTGGTTTGTTCGAGGATTCATATCATGGATTCAAGGACAAATACTTTAAGGTTCGTCCTGCTAAAGGTCGACATCCCTTTTGGCTGACGTTGGAAGGGGAAAGGCACATCCCGACCTATTGGAGTTTTGAGGCGGGGGTCTAACGCTTTCACTAAGGTGACCTACAAAGGGTTTTCTCCCCAAAATAAGAGAGTTGTCGACGTGTCGTTAGCTGTCTTTTCAAAAAATCACGTTAACCCCCACCTCCTCATGGGTGATCGGGAGGTCGCTAGGAATTATATTTGTGAGTGGCTTTATCTTCCCTTTTTTACTGTTGCTTTAATTTGCTATGCCGACTTCACGACTAACAAGTTTCGCTGTTTTGTTGTAGTGGGAATGTCTGCCGAAGTGACTGGACTTGAGAATTTATTTAACACCTTCCTGGCTGGCAACAGTGACGAGAAAACGGCCAACGAGAACCAGGAGGCTCCACCTGAAAATAACGAGAATCAGGCGGTGCCTCCCCCTCATGCTGCCGAGGTGTCGACCCAAAATGCTGACGAAGCGCATGTCTCTCCTGCCCAAGGTGAGGTGGTTAGCACTGGCTAGGGCTCGACTTCCAATCCACCATTTGAGGAGGATGATGTGATGGTTGCAAATAACCCTAAGAGGAAGAGGTTGTCTTCTAGCCCCGAAAGGGCTCTTACCGTTATGGAGAGGAATTGATACCGAAAACTTCATAGATTCCCAGCTGCTTCCTGGCACAGAAGAATATTTCCATGGCTCTGACCTTTCTGGGCAGGTGAGGTGGATGTACCGCACTCTTCTTCGCGGTGCCGCCATAGCAAGGAAGGCCGAGTTTGCTCTGTCGAGAATGCAGTCAGTGCAGAGGAAACTCGAGTCTTCAGTTCAAGCCAATAATAAATTCAAGGTGGAAGTTGAAACACTTCGGGAGCAGCTGTCCAACGCAGATAAGAAGCTCAAGGCTGCAGAGGAGAATGCTACAACCGCTGAAGAGAAATTGAAGACTTCTGATGCGGCCGTTTCTCGGCTAACTGAGCGAGAGCTGACTTTGGAGGGCCAGCTTAATGCTGCTCAGGGTCGGGTGGCTACTTTAGAGAAGGAGCGCGGCGAGGCCACCTCGTCGGCTAAGGTTGCTCAAACTGAAGCTGCTGAGTTTAAGAGGAAGTACAAGGAGACCGTGAAACAGGGGAAGAGTGCCATACTGATCACTGAAGAGGCCTTTAAAGCCCAAGTGAAGCTCGTGGCTCTTGACTTCGACACGTCGGCGATCGGGGTCTTTAAGACCATTAAGGATGGCAAGATTGTCGACATGCCGAAGAAGTGATCTCTGTACTCTTGTATGAATTTTTGTAATTTTTTGTTTTCGTGGACTTTGTCGCCTAGTTTGGTGAACTTTGTTGTTGTGAATGTTGGATCTTGTAACTTTAAACTACTTTGGTAGTCGCTTGGTCGGCTTATGTTTACCGTTCTTTCCCGCTTACTCGGAAGTGCATTTTCGTTCTATTTTGTTACCATTTTGTTGGTATTGGCTTATCGCTTGTGTTTGTTTACCGTTTTATTGGTAATTTGATGCAGCCAGGTTGTGGCTTTATTATTGCTATAGCCGTTTGTTATGGTGTTAATTTGGTTGGTTCCTGGGGTGATCAGTCCCGGGTTACCGTATCGTCGCCTCATTTATCACGTATCATAAGAAATTTGTTGACACGGGATGTATAAAGGAAAAAGTAAATTTATTCACAAGTGAACATTAATCGGCAGTTGATCGGATCTATGGCAATGATATGTATTTGACAAAAGTAAATTATTTAATGATAAGGCAAAACGAGAGTCTTACTGAGCCTGGCAGGTCACCTGCTCGGCGCATTCGGTCTAAGAATAAAATCTTCTTAGGTTACTTGTTCCATGTTCTCGGGACTTCCGTATTGTCGAGTCTTTCCAACTTGTAGGCGCCTCTTCCGATTACTTCCTTTATCCTGTATGGGCCTTCCCAGTTCGACGCCAGCTTCCCTTCCCCTTGGGTCGGCAGCACAATGTCGTTGCACCGCATGACCAGGTCATTTTGTTCGAATTCTCTCCTGAATACTTTGGCGTTGTAGCGCAGGGCCATTCTTTGCTTCAGCGCTGCTTCCGACAAATGGGCCATCTCTCTAGCCTCGTCTACTAGGTCTTTTTCCACAGCTTCTTCCACTCCTCCCAAGAGTAACCGTGGGCTCGGCTCGCCGACCTCTACAGGTATCATGGCATCCACCCCGTATGTTAGGCAAAATGGGGTTTACCCAATAGACGATTGCTGGGTTGTGCGGTAGGACCAGAGGACTGAGGCGAGCTCATCAGCCCATGCTCCCTTTTTCTTATCAAGCCGCTTTTTGAGGTCCAATAAGATGACCTTATTCGCGGCCTCAACTTGGCCGTTCGTCTGGGGGTGTTCCACGAATGAGAACTTTTGCTTTATGCCCAAACCGGCGAGGAATTCTCCGAACTTCTTATCAATGAACTTCGTCCCGTTATTCGAGATAACGACCTCAGGGATGCCGAATCGAGTTACCACTTGTCTCCACATAAACTTTCGACAATTGGATGAGGATATGCTGGCCAGTGGCTCGGCCTCTATCCACTTTGAATAGTAGTCGATAGCAACTATGAGGTACTTGACTTGCCGTGGTCCGACCAGGAAGGGTCCTAGGAGGTCGACTCTCCAGTGTGAGAAAGGTCGGGAAGACGTCAACAAATTTAGCTCGGTTGCCGGTGCCCTGTGAAAATTGGCGTTCTCCTGGCACTTGACGCATTTTCTCACGAATTCTTTGGAGTCCTTCATCATCGATGACCAGTAATAACCAGCTCTGATGAGCTTCCTTGCTAGGGCTTTACCCCCGATGTGGTGACCACAGCACCCCTCGTGGACCTCTCTGAGCACATAGTCCGTTTGGTCGGGGTGTAGGCATTTCAGCAAGGGTTGGCTGAGTCCCTTCTTAAACAACTGACCTTGTATGATTGCATACTTGGCCACCTCCCTTCTCAGCGCTTTGGCCGACTTCTCGTCATCAGGGAGTTTACCGCTTTCCAAGAAGTCGGTGATCGGGTCCATCCAAGAAGGATCTACCTTTGTTAAGTGGAGGGTGACCGCTGGCTCTTTTATCAGGCCTTGGATGAGAGATCGGTTTCCCGCCCTTGGTTTGGTGCTTGCCAACTTTGACAAAAGATCTGCTCGCGTATTTCTCTCTCTCGGGACGTGCTGCACCGAAACCTCCTCAAATTGATGGGTTAACTCTCTAATCTTCTCCAGATATCTTTGTAGTAACGAGTCTCTGACCTGATATGTTCCATTGATCTGCGAAGTCACGACCTGTGAATCGCTACATATTTCTAGCCTCGTGGCTCCGACCTTTCTGGCCAGGACTAAGCCACCCAAGAGTGCCTCATACTCTGCTTGATTGTTTGACACTGGGAATTTGAACTTGATCGACTGTTCGTATACGACTCCCGTCGGGCTTTCCAAGATTATTCCAGCACCTCCGAATGTCTGGTTGGAAGCTCCGTCCACGTGGAGCTTCCACCATGTACTCGGTGTCTCTATTGGGTCTCCCGTGACTTCTACCAGAAAGTTGGCCATGGCCTGAGCCTTGATTGCGTGCCTGGGTTCATACCGCAGGTCGTACTGGGATAGCTCAACAGCCTAGGTCATCATTCTTCCCGCTAGGTCGGGTTTTTAGAGTACATGGCGGATTTCCTGGTCCATCCTCACGATCACTTGATGGCCTTGAAAGTACTGTCGCAATCGACGGGAAGAGGTCAGGAGGGCAAGTGCTAGCTTCTCTAGCTTGCTGTATCTTCCCTGTAGTGCTTTGCTCACAAAATAGATTGGTTGTTGGATTTTTCCTTCCTCTCGCACTAAGATCGCCGCCATCGCTTCATCGGTTATAGCTAAGTACAGGTATAGCGGTTCGCCGTTCTTGGGTTTCCCAAGGACAGGTGGTGTCGCAAGTATCTCCTTGAAATGCTTGAATGCCTCTTCACATGCCGAGGTCCATTCGAATCCTATCCCTTTTTTCATTAGGTTGAAGAATGGTAGCGCTCTGGCAGCCGATGCCCCGAGGAATTTGGATAGCGCGGTGAGCCTCCCTGCCAGCCTCTGAATGTCTTTGATGCATCCTGGGCTCTTCATCTGGAGTATCGCTTCACACTTTTCCGGGTTGGTCTCTACTCCTCTTTGGGTTATCATAAACCCCAAGAATTTTCCCGCTTCCATCGCCAAGGCACATTTGAATGGGTTGAGCCTCATGCCGTATTGTCGGAGGGAGGCAAACACGTTTTCCAGATCGCCTATGAGATCCTCAGGTCGGTTGGTCTTCACTAAGATATCGTCTATGTATACTTCCACCATTTTGCCTATAAGGTCGCTGAATATCTTATTCATTGATGAGCGGATAATTTATACGCTTTGTGGCATTGTTTTTACATAGTTTTTAATATGTTTTAGTTAGTTTTTATTATATTTTTATTAGTTTCTATGCAAAAATCACATTTCTAGACTTTACTATGAGTTTGTGTGTTTTTCTGTGATTTCAGGTATTTTCTGGCTGAAATTGAGGGACCTGAGCAAAAATCTGATTCAGAGGCTGAGAAAGGACTGCAGATGCTGTTGGATTCTGACCTTCCTGCACTCGAAGTGGATTTTCTAGAGCTATAGAAGCTCAATTGGCGCGCTCTCAATTGCGTTAGAAAGTAGACATCCTGGTCTTTCCAGCAATATATAATAGTCCATACTTTGTCCGAGATTTGATGGCCCAAACTGGCGTTCAAACGCCACCCAGAGACCCTTTTCTGGAGTAAAACGCCAGAACTAGCACCAAAGCTGGAGTTTAACTCCAAGAATAGCCTATACACGTGAAAGCTTCAAGGCTCAGCCCAAAAACACACCCAATGGGCCCCGGAAGTGGATTTCTGCACTATCTGCACTTAGTTACTCATTTTCTGTAAACCTAGTTTACTAGCTTAGTATATAAACTACTTTTAGAGATTTATTTATCATATTTTGTCTATCTTTAATCATATGTTGCACGTATGGGAGGCTGGCCATTCGGCCATGCCTAGACCTCCTTCACTTATGTATTTTCAACGGTGGAGTTTCTACACCTCATAGATTAAAGTGAGGAGCTCTGCTGTTCATCATGAATTAATGCAATTATTATTATTATCTTTCCTTTAATTCACGTCTACTTCTTCTCCAAGATATACTCTCGTACTTAATTCAGTTAAGTCAAGACTGAAGGGATGACCCGTGACAATCACCCACTATCTTCAGTAATCGCTTAGCCAAGATTCGCGTGCCTGACAACCACTGCGGTCTACATGACGTTCAACGTAGTCATTGGACGCCACCTGGAGTATATTCTCTTGGGTCTCTAACCAACGATTCACATCATCTCTCCTGACAACAGAGCATCTGAATTCGAGATTAGAACCTTCGTGGTATAGGTTAGAACAACAGACAGCATTCCTGAGATCCAGAAAGTCTAAACCTTGTCTGTGGTATTCTGAGTAGAATCTGGGAAGGGATGACTGTGAAGAGCTTCAAACTTGCGAATGTTGGGCGCAGTGACAGTGTGCAAAAGGATAAAGGTCCTATTCCGACATAAGCGAGAACCGACAGATGATTAGCCTTGCGGTAGCTGTTCTTGGTATTTTTCATCTGAGAAGAGAAATCCGATAGTTGATTAGCCGTACAGAAACCGTAGCCGGACTATTTTCACTGAGAGGATCTTACAGCTTGCCATGGAAGGGAGTGCGCATGATTGAATGGAGGTAATAGGAAAGCAGAAGTTCAGAAGGAATAAAGCATCTCCAAACGCTTATCTGAAACTCCCACCAATGAATTACATAAGTATCTCTATTTTATTTTCTGTTTTATTTATTATCTAGTTTACAAAATCTCATAATCAATTGAATCTGCCCGACTGAGATCAACTAGGATGACCATAGCTTGCTTCAAGCCGACAACCTCTGTGGGATCGACCCTTACTCACGTAAGGTTTATTACTTGGATGACCCAGTGCACTTGCTGGTTAGTTGCCACGGAATTGTGAAAAGTGTGGATCACGATTCCGTGCGATCAAGTTTTTGGCGCCGTTGCCGGGGGTTGTTCGAGTTTGGACAACTGACGGTTCATCTTGTTGCTTAGATTGGGTAATTTTATTTTATGTTTATGCCTACTTTTATCTTTATTTTCGAAAAAATAAAAAAAATTTTATTTTGTTCTTCAGAATTTTCAAGAATAAATGCTAGAGTTTCATCATGATCTGTTGAAGCATGGCTGGCTGTAAGCCATGTCTAATCTTTTGGACCGAGGTTTCAACTTATCATCACAGGAGCTTTTTTATTCCCACAAATTTTGCTGTTGTATGCATAGTTGTTGTATGTAATGTTCTGCTGAAGCTTGGCTGGCCATTTGGCTATGTCTAATCTTTTGGACTGAAGCTTTTACATAAAGCTTGGCTGGTGATGAGCGGATAATTTATACGCTTTTTGGCATTGTTTTTAGGTAGTTTTTAGTATGTTTTAGTTAGTTTTTATTACATTTTTATTAGTTTTAATGCAAAATTCACATTTCTGGACTTTACTATGAGTTTGTGTATTTTTCTGTGATTTCAGGTATTTTCTGGCTGAAATTGAGGGACCTGAGCAAAAATCTGATTCAGAGGCTAAGAAAGGACTGCAGATGCTGTTGGATTCTGACCTCCCTACATTCGAAGTAAATTTTCTGAAGCTACAGAAGCCCAATTGGCGCGCTCTCAATTGCGTTGGAAAGTAGACATCCTGGGCTATCCAGCAATGTATAATAGTCCATACTTTGCCCGAGATTTGATGGCCTAAACTGGCGTTCAAACGCCACCCAGAGACCCTTTTCTGGAGTAAAACGCCAGAACTGGTACCAAAACTGGAGTTAAACTCCAAGAATGGCCTATTGGTGCACGAAATTGCAATCACACTTTTGCAATCCCGCACAACTAACCAGCAAGTGCACTGGATCGTCCAAGTAATACCTTGCGTGAGCAAGGGTCGATCCCACGGAGATTGTCGGCTTGAAGCAAGCTATGGTTATCTTGTAAATCTTAGTCAGGATATCAGAAATTATCAGGATTGATTGTGAAAAGCAAAAGAACATGAAATAGGTACTTGTTTTGCAGTAATGGAGAATAGGTTGAGGCTTTGGAGATGCTCCATCTTCTGAATCTCTGCTTTCCTACTGTCTTCTTCATCAAACACGCAAGGCTCCTTCCATGGCAAGCTGTATGTAGGGTTTCACCGTTGTCAATGGCTACCTCCCATCCTCTCATTGGAAATGTTCAACGCACCCTGTCACGGCACGGCTATCCATCTGTCGGTTCTCAATCAGGCCGGAATAGAATCCAGTGATTCTTTTGCGTCTGTCACTAACGCCCCGCCTTCAGGAGTTTGAAGCTCGTCACAGTCATTCAATCATTGAATCCTACTCAGAATACCACAGACAAGGTTTAGACCTTCCGGATTCTCTTGAATGCCGCCATCAGTTCTAGCTTATACCACGAAGATTCTGGTTAAGGAATCCAAGAGATATCTACTCAATCTAAAGTAGAACAGAGGTGGTTGTCAGGCACATGTTCATGGTTGAGAATGATGATGAGTGTCACGGATCATCACATTCATCCGGGTTAAGAGCAAGTGATATCTTAGAATGGAAGCAAGCATGATTGAATAAGAAACAGTAGTAATTGCATTAATCCATCAAGACACAGCAGAGCTCCTCACCCCCAACCATGGGGTTTAGAGACTCATGCCGTGGAATGTACACAAAGGAATCATGTAAAATGTCATGAGGTCCTGATACAATGTCAAAAGATCCTATTAATAGTAGACTAGTATCCTAAGGTTTACAGAAATGAGTAAATGACAGAAAAATCCACTTCCGGGCCCACTTGGTGAGTGCTTGGGCTGAACAATGAAGCATTTTCGTGTAGAGACCTTTTCTGGAGTTAAACGCCAGCTTTCATGCCAGTTTGGGCGTTTAACTCCAAGTTTTATGCCAGTTCCGGCGTTTAACGCTGGAATTTCTGAGGCCGAGTTGCTACGCAGGTTTGGGCCATCAAATCTTGGGCAAAGTATGGACTATCATATATTGCTGAAAAGCCCAGGATGTCTACTTTTCAATGCAGTTGAGAGCGCGCCAATTGGGCTTCTGTAGCTCCAGAAAATCCACTTTGAGTGCAGGGAGGTCAGAATCCAACAGCATCTGCAGTCCTTTTCAGTCTCTGAATCAGATTTTTGCTTAGAACCCTCAATTTCAGCCAGAAAATACCTGAAATCACAGAAAAACACACAAACTCATAGTAAAGTCCAGAAAAGTGAATTTTAACTAAAAACTAATAAAAATATACTAAAAACTAACTAAAAGATACTAAAAACATACTAAAAACAATGCCAAAAAGCGTACAAATTATCCGCTCATCACAACACCAAACTTAAATTGTTGCTTGTCCCCAAGCAACGGAAAATCAAAATAGAATAAAAAGAAGAGAATATACTATAGACTCCAAAATATCAAAGAAACATAGCTCCAATTAGATGAGCGGGACTAGTAGCTTTTTGCCTCCGAACAGTTTTGGCATCTCACTCTATCCTTTGAAATTCAGAATGATTGGCTTCTTTAGGAACTCAGAATCCAGATAGTGTTATTGATTCTCCTAGTTAAGTGTAATAATTCTTGAACACAGCTACTTTATGAGTCTTGGCTGTGGCCCAAAGCACTCTGTCTTCCAGTATTACCACCGGATACATACATGCCACAGACACATGATTGGGTGAACCTTTTTAGATTGTGACTCAGCTTTGCTAGAGTCCCCAATTAGAGGTGTCCAGGGTTCTTAAGCACACTCTTTTTGCCTTGGTTCACAACTTTATTTCTTTCTTTTTTTTTTCGAAATTTTTTTTTGTATTCACTGCTTTTTCTTGCTTCAAGAATCATTTTTATGATTTTTCAGATCCTCAATAACATGTCTCTTTTTTCATCATTCTTTCAAGAGCCAACAATTTTAACATTCATGAATAACAAATTCAAAAGACATATGCACTGTTCAAGCATACATTCAGAAAACAGAAAGTATTGTCACCACATCAAACCAATTAAGCTAGTTTCAAGGATAAATTTCGAACTCCTGTACTTCTTGTTCTTTTGTGATTAAAGCATTTTTCATTTAAGAGAGGTGATGGATTCATAGGACATTCATAGCTTTAAGGCATAAACTTTAAATTCTATTAATTATGAATTAAGAACAAGGCTCAAATATAAAATGAAACTAAAAATAGAAAACAGAACAAAGAAAAACGCAAAACATAGGCTCCTAATGATAGAGGTTTTCATAGAGTTAGGACTCAACAACCTTGATTTTGAGAAGTGGATGCTCCCTCAGCTTGAGAGGAGAGCTTTTGGCGTTTCATCTCTTGGAGTTCACGCCCCTGCTTCTCTTGTTCCTTCAGCAATTTGCAGAGCATGTAGTTCTGATTCTGCTGTTCTTCCTTAAGTTGCTCCATAGTCTCTTGCAACTTGTTGATAGATGCTTCTAGGCTGGCCCAGTAGCCAATTTCAGGGAATTCAGGGAGGAAATCCTGCGCCCTCCTTTTGATAGAGTTGTCTTGCACTTGTCCTTCCATTGACTTCTTGGTGATTGGGTGTTCAATGGGTATGAATTCATCTACTCCCATCTTTACCCCAGCCTCTTTACAGAGCAAAGAGATCAAGCTTGGGTAAGCCAGTTTGGCTTCAGTGGAATTCTTATTTGCAATTGTGTAGATCTCACAAGCGATCACATGATGGACCTCCACTTCTTTTCCAAGCATAATGCAATGAATCATCACTGCTCTCTTGATGGTGACCTCAGAACGGTTGCTAGTGGGCAATATGGAACGCCCAATAAAGTCTAGCCAACCTCTTGCAATTGGTTTGAGGTCTCCCCTCTTGAGTTGGTTTGGGACACCCTTAGAATTGGTTATCCACTTAGTCCCAGGGAGGCATATGTCCTCTAGAACTTGATCCAACCCCTTGTCTGCTCTCACCATTCTCCTATTAAAGGAGTCAGGATCATCTTGCAGTTGAGGCAACTTGAAGATTTCTCTTATTTTGTCCAGATGGAAGTACATAACTTTCCCTCTGACCATGGTTCTGTAGGTATGGTAAGCGGTTCCAGTCATTCTCTGCTTATCTGTCAGCCACAGATTTGAGTAGAATTCCTGAACCATGTTCCTTCCAACCTTTGTCTCAGGATTGGTTAGAACTTCCCATCCTCTGTTTCGAATTTGCTCTTGGATCCCCGGATATTCATCTTTTTTCAGATCAAATTTTACTTCCGGGATCACTGACCTCAGACCCATTATTTTGTGATAATGGTCTTCATGTTCTTTGGTTAAGAACTTCTCTTGATTCCAAAGAGTCTTTGGATTATTCTCTTTCTTGCCTCTTAAATTGGTTTGTTTTCCTTTGGGAGCCATGATATTGATGAATCTTGGCTTAGTGATCACGGAAAAGCACACTAAACTTAGAGGTTTGCTTGTCCTCAAGCAAAAGAAAGGAAGGAAGAGAGATGGAGGAAGAGGAAATTCGAATGGTGTGGTGGAAAGAGGGAGCCAAACGTGTATTTATAAGGTGGGGAGGGGAGTTTTCGAAAAAGAAGAGAGAAATTTGAAAGGAGATTTGAGAAGATATGGAAAGAAATTGAGAAAAGGGTGAAATTTTTGAACAATGTTTGTAATTGATTTGAAATAAATTTGAAGAATGGTTTTGATTTTTGAAGATTTGAAAGTGAATGATGAATGATTGAAGTGTGATTTTGTAGAAAAGTATGGGTAAGAAAAGGAAAGTTTTAGAAAAATTGATTTGAAAACAAAATTGTGGTCCCCCCACCTTGCTGGCGTTAAACGCCCAGAATGGCACCCATTCTGGCGTTTAACGCCCAATTGTTGCCCCTTTTGGGCGTTTAACACCCAGCCAGGTTCCCTGGCTGGCGTTAAACGCCAGAAAACCTTTATCACTGGGCGTTTTTCCAAAACGCCCAGGATGCTGCACACCTGGCGTTAAACGCCCAGAATGGTGCCCATTCTGGCGTTTAATGCCCAAAATGGCACCATTCCTGGCGTTAAACGCCCAGAATGGTACCCATTCTGGCGTTTAACGCCCAGAATGGTACCCATTCTGGCGTTTAACACCCAAAATGCCCCTTACTGGCGTTTTTTCGCCAGTAAGCTCATTTTCTCTGCTTTTTGAGCTGAATCCTTCTGTAACTCTGTGAATTCCTTCATTTTTTGATACTTGCCTCTATAAGAACAAATCATATAACCTCCTAATGACTGGGTTGCATCCCAGCAAGTGCTTCTTTACTGTCTTTAGCTGGACCTTTACTGAGAATCACTCCAGTCTCAGTTTTGAGCATTCTTGCTCAAAATTGCTTTCAAGATAATGCTTGATTCTCTGTCCATTAACAATGAACTTTTTGTCAGAATCAATATCCTGAAGCTCAACATATCCATATGGTGACACTCCTGTGATCACATACGGACCCCTCCATCGGGATTTGAGTTTTCCTAGAAACAATTTGAGCCTGGAGTTGAAGAGCAGAACTTTTTGTCCTGGCTCAAAGACCCTGGTTGACAACTTCTTGTCATGCCACTTCTTTGCCTTTTCCTTATAAATTTTTGCATTTTCAAAGGCATTGAGTCTGAACTCCTCTAGCTCATTTAACTGGAGCAATCTTTTTTCACCAGCTAACTGAGCATCCATGTTTAGGAATCTGGTTGCCCAGTAGGCTTTATGTTCCAGTTTCACAGGCAAGTGACAGGCCTTCCCATACACCAGTTGGTATGGAGAGGTTCCTATAGGAGTCTTGAATGCTGTTCTGTATGCCCACAGAGCATCATCCAAGCTCTTTGCCCAATCCTTTCTTCGGGCTATCACAGTCCGTTCTAGGATTCTTTTTAGCTCTCTGTTAGAGACTTCAGCTTGCCCATTTGTCTGTGGATGATACGCAGTTGCCACTTTATAGCTAATTCCATATCTAACCATAGCAGAGTATAGCTGTTTGTTGCAGAAATGAGAGCCCCCATCACTGATTAGTACTCTGGGAACACCAAATCTGCTGAAGATGTGTTTCTGGAGGAATTTTAGCACGGTCTTGGTATCATTAGTGGGTGTAGCAATTGCTTCTACCCACTTAGATACATAGTCTACCGCCACCAGAATGTGAGTGTTTGAGTATGATGGTGGGAATGGCCCCATGAAGTCAATTCCCCATACATCAAACAATTCTATCTCTAATATTCCTTGTTGAGGCATGGCATATCCGTGAGGCAGGTTGCCAGCTCTTTGGCAACTGTCACAGTTACGCACAAACTCTCGGGAGTCTTTATAGAGAGTAGGCCAGTAGAAGCCACACTGGAGGACTTTAGTGGCTGTTCGCTCACTTCCAAAATGCCCTCCATACTGTGATCCATGGCAATGCCATAGGATCCTTTGTGCTTCTTCTCTGGGTACACATCTGCGGATCACTCCGTCAGCACATCTCTTAAAGAGATATGGTTCATCCCAGAGGTAGTACTTGGCATCTGAAATTAATTTCTTTCTTTGCACTCTGCTGTACTCCTTGGGTATGAACCTCACAGCTTTATAGTTTACAATATCTGCAAACCATGGAGCTTCCTGAATGGCAAAGAGTTGCTCATCTGGGAAAGTCTCAGAGATCTCAGTAGAAGGGAGGGATGCCCCAGCTACTGGTTCTATTCGGGACAGATGATCAGCTACTTGGTTCTCTGTCCCTTTTCTGTCTCTTATTTCAATATCAAACTCTTGCAGAAGCAACACCCATCTGATAAGCCTGGGTTTTGAATCCTGCTTTGTGAGTAAGTATTTAAGAGCAGCATGGTCAGTGTACACAACCACCTTGGATCCTACTAGATAAGATCTAAACTTGTCAATGGCATAAACCACTGCAAGTAATTCTTTTTCTGTGGTTGTGTAATTCTTCTGTGCATCATTTAGAACACGGCTAGCATAATAAATGACATGCAGAAGTTTGTTATGCCTCTGTCCCAACACTGCACCAATGGCATGGTCACTGGCATCACACATTAATTCAAATGGCAATGTCCAATCTGGTGCAGAGATGACTGGTGCTGTGACCAGCTTAGCTTTCAAGGTCTCAAATGCCTGCAGACACTGTGTGTCAAACACAAATGGTGTGTCAGCAGCTAGCAGATTACTCAGAGGTTTTGCAATTTTAGAAAAATCCTTTATGAACCTTCTGTAAAATCCTGCATGCCCCAGAAAGCTTCTGATTGCCTTAACATTGGCAGGTGGTGGTAATTTTTCAATTACCTCTACCTTTGCCTTATCCACCTCTATTCCCTTGCTTGAAATTTTGTGCCCAAGGACAATTCCTTCAGTCACCATAAAGTGACATTTCTCCCAGTTTAAAACCAGGTTAGTCTCTTGGCACCTTTTCAGGACAAGTGATAGGTGGTTAAGACACGAGCTGAATGAGTCTCCATATACTGAGAAGTCGTCCATGAAGACTTCCAGAAATTTCTCTACCATATCTGAGAAGATAGAGAGCATGCACCTCTGAAAGGTTGCAGGTGCATTGCACAGACCAAAAGGCATCCTTCTGTAGGCAAACACGCCAGAAGGGCAAGTAAATGCCGTTTTCTCTTGGTCCTGAGGATCTACTGCAATTTGGTTGTAGCCTGAATAGCCATCCAAAAAGCAATAATAATCATGACCAGCTAGTCTTTCTAGCATTTGGTCTATGAATGGTAAAGGAAAATGATCCTTTCTGGTGGCTGTATTGAGCCTTCTGTAGTCAATACACATGCGCCACCCTGTGACTGTTCTTGTGGGAACCAGTTCATTTTTTTCATTATGAACCACTGTCATGCCTCCTTTTTTGGGGACAACTTGGACAGGGCTCACCCAGGGGCTATCAGAAATAGGATAAATAATCCCAGCCTCTAGTAATTTAGTGACCTCTTTCTGCACTACCTCCTTCATGGCTGGATTTAGCCTCCTTTGTGGTTGAACCACTGGTTTGGCATTATCCTCCAACAGGATCTTGTGCATGCATCTAGCTGGGCTAATGCCTTTAAGATCACTTATGGACCACCCAAGAGCTGTCTTGTGCGTCCTTAGCACTTGAATTAGTGCTTCCTCTTCCCTTGGATTTAAAGCAGAGCTTATTGATGAGCGGATAATTTATACGCTTTTTGGCATTGTTTTTACATAGTTTTTAGTAAGTTTAAGCTACTTTTAGGGATGTTTTCATTAGTTTTTATGTTAAATTCACATTTCTGGACTTTACTATGAGTTTGTGTGTTTTTCTGTGATTTCAGGCAATTTCTGGCTGAAATTGAGGGACTTGAGCAAAACTCTGAAAAAGGCTGACAAAAGGACTGCTGATGCTGTTGGATTCTGACCTCCCTGCACTCGAAATGGATTTTCTGGAGCTACAGAACTCCAATTGGCGCGCTCTCAACGGCATTGGAAATTAGACATCCAGGGCTTTTCCAGCAATATATAATAGTCCATACTTTATTCGAAGATTGATGACGTAACTTGGCGTTGAACGCCAAGTACATGCTGCTGTCTGGAGTTAAACGCCAGAAAAACGTCATGATCCGGAGTTAAACGCCCAAAACACGTCATAACTCAAAGTTCAACTCCAAGAGAAGTCTCAGCTCGTGGATTAATCAAGCTCAGCCCAAACACACACCAAGTGGGCCCCGGAAGTGGATTTATGCATCAATTACTTACTCATGTATACCCTAGTAGCTAGTCTAGTATATATAGGACATTTATCTATTGTATTAGACATCTTTGGTCTCAGTTCTGTTTTATTCTTCATCCTAAGAGGCTATTGATCACGTTTTAGGGGGCTGGCCATTCGGCCATGCCTGAACCTCTTTCACTTATGTATTTTCAACGGTGGAGTTTCTGCACACCATAGATTAAGGGTGTGGAGCTCTGCTGTACCTCAAGTATCAATGCAATTCTATTTTCTCTTATTCGGTCTCTATCTTATTCTTATTCCAAGATATTCATTCGTACCCAAGAATATGATGAATGTGATGAGTTAATAACCCTCATCATCATTCTCACTTATGAACGCGCGTGATTGACAACCACTTTCGTTCTACATGCAACCAAGGCTTGAATGTGTATCTCTTAGATTCCCCAACAGAATCTTCGTGGTATAAGCTAGATAGATGGCGGCATTTATGAGGATCCGGAAAGTCCAACCTTGTCTGTGGTGTTCCGAGTAGGATCCTGGGAATCCGGAAAGTCTCACCTTGTCTGTGGTATTCCGAGTAGGATTCCGGTAATGAATGACTGTGACGTGCTTCAAACTTGCAACCTGCTGGGCGTTAGTGACAGACGCAAAAGAATCAAGGGATTCTATTCCAGTAGGAGCGGGAACCAACCGGTGATTAGCCGTACTGTGACAGAGTGCGTGAGCATTAGTTTTCACTGCGAGGATGGGATGTAGCCATCAACCATGGGTGATGCCTCCAGATGATTAGCTATGCGAGTGACAGCCGCATAGGATATTTTCCCGAGAGGATGAAAGTAGCCACAGCTGATGGTGAACCCCTATACACAGCTTGCCATGGAAAAGAGTAAGAAGGATTGAGTAGAAGCAGTAGAAGAGCAGACGTCCTTGAGCCATGCAGCATCTCCATGCAGTTATCTGAAATTCTCACCAATGAATCTGCATAAGTGTTCTATCCCTTTTTATTTTCTTATTTTATTATTTCTATTTTCGAACCCATAAATAATGTTTAATTCGCCTAACTGAGATTTACAAGGTGACCATAGCTTGCTTCATACCAACAATCTCTGTGGATTCGACCCTTACTCACGTAAGGTTTATTACTTGGACGACCCAGTACACTTGCTGGTTAGTTGAACGGAGTTGTGAAAATAAACAGTGCCCTAAGAGTAAACATCATCAAAGTATAAAGAACATGTGATCACAATTTCGTCCACCAAGTTTTTGGCGCCGTTGCCGGGGATTGTTCGAGTATGGACAACTGACGGTTCATCTTGTTGCTCAGATTAGGTAATTTTCTTTTCAAAATCTTTTTCAAAATTTTTCTTTTATTTTTCGTTTTTCCAAAAAAAAAAAAAATATTTTCGAAAATAATTAATAAAAATCCAAAAAAATTAGAAAATCATAAAAACTAAAAATATTTTGTGTTTCTTGTTTGAGTCTTGAGTCAATTTTTAAGTTTGGTGTCAATTGCATGCTTTAAAAATTTTTTTTTTTCGAAAATCTCATGCATTCATAGTGTTCTTCATGATCTTCAAGTTGTTCTTGACAAGTCTTCTTATTTGATCTTGATGATTTCTTGTGTTTGTGTTGTTTGTTGTTTTTCATGTGCATTTTTGCATTCATATTTTTCATGCATTAAAAATTTCTAAGTTTGGTGTCTTGCATGTTTTCTTTGCATTAAAAATTTTTCAAAAATATGTTCTTGGTGTTCATCTTGATCTTCAAAGTGTTCTTGGTGTTCATCTTGACATTCATAGTGTTCTTGCATGCATTCATTGTTTTGATCTAAAAATTTCATGCATTGAGTATTTTTGTTGTTTTTCTCTCTCATAATTAAAAAATTCAAAAATAAAAAAAATATCTTTTCCTTATTTCCCTCCAAATTTTTGAAATTTTGGGTTGACTTGGTCAAAAATTTTCAAAATTAGTTGTTTCTTACAAGTCAAGTCAAAATTTCAATTTTAAAAAATCTAATCTTTTTCAAAAATCATATCTTTTTCATTTTTTCTAATTTCTCGAAAATTTCAAAAATCTTTTTCAAATTATTTTCAAAATCTTTTTCTTATCTTTATATGTAATTTTCGAAAATTCACTAATAATTAATGTGATTGGTTCAAAAATTTGAAGTTTGTTACTTTCTTGTTAAGAAAGGTTCAATCTTTAAGTTCTAGAATCTTATCTTGTAGTTTCTTGTTAGTGAAGTAAGTAATTTCAAATTTTTTTTTTGAATTAAATCTTTTTATCTTTTATTTTATCTTTTTCAAAAATTTTATCTTTTTTCAAAATTTGATTTCAAATATCTTATCTAACTTACTATCTTCTTATCTTTTTCAAATTTGATTTCAAATCTTTTTCAATCAACTAACTAACTTTTTGTTTGTTTCTTATCTTTTTCAAAATCACCTAACTACTTCTCCCTCTTCTATTTTCGAAAATTTCTCTCTCTTTTTTAAAAGTTCTTTTTAATTAATTAATTGTTTCATGTTTTAATTTTAATTACAATTTATCTCTAATTTTCGAAAATCACTAACTCTTTTTCAAAATTATTTTTGAATTCTCCCTCCTCTTTTCTTCTTCTATTTAATTATTTAATTACTAACACTTCTCTTCACCTCTCTTCATCCAAAAACCGAATCCATTCTTCATTCTTCTACCCCCTTTCTTTTTCTACTAACATAAAGGAATCTCTATACTGTGACATAGAGGATTCCTCTTCTTTTTTTGTTTTCTTCTCTTTCATATGAGCAGGAACAGGGATAAAGGCACTCTTGTTGAAATTGATCCAGAACCTGAAAGGACTCTGAAGAGAAAATTAAAAGAAGCTAAATTACAACAATCCAGAAGAACCCTTCTAGAAATTTTCGAACAAGAGAAAGAGATGGCAGAGGAAATAATAATATATAATGCAAGGAGAATGCTTGGTGACTTCACAAAACCAACGTCCAAGTTTGATGGAAGAAGCATCTCCATTCCTGCCATTGGAGCCAATAACTTTGAGCTTAAGCCTCAACTAGTTGCTTTAATGCAACAAAACTGCAAGTTTTATGGACTTCCATCTGAAGATCCTTATCAGTTTTTAACTGAATTCTTGCAGATCTGTGAGACTGTAAAGACGAATGGAGTTGATCCTGAAGTCTACAGACTCATGCTTTTCCCTTTTGCTGTAAGAGACAGAGCTAGAGTATGGTTGGATTCACAACCCAAGGATAGCCTGGACTCATGGGATAAGCTTGTCACTGCATTCTTGGATAAATTCTTTCCTCCTCAAAAGCTGAGCAAGCTGAGAGTGGATGTTCAAACCTTCAAACAAAATGATGGTGAATCCCTCTATGAAGCTTGGGAAAGTGATGAGCGGATAATTTGTATACTTTTTGGCATTGTTTTTAGTATGTTTTTGATATGATATAGTTAGTTTTTAGTATATTTTTATTAGTTTTTAATTAAAATTCACTTTTCTGGACTTTACTATGAGTTTGTGTGTTTTTCTGTGATTTCAGGTATTTTCTGGCTGAAATTGAGGGACCTGAGCAAAAATCTGATTCTGAGACTCAAAAGGACTGCAGATGCTGTTGGATTCTGACCTCCCTGCACTCGAAGTGGATTTTCTGGAGCTACAGAAGCCCAATTGGCGCGCTCTCAACGGCGTTGGAAAGTAGACATCCTGGGCTTTCCAGCAATATATAATAGTCCATACTTTGCCCAAGATTTGATGGCCCAAACCGGCGTTCAAAGTCACCTCAAGAAATTCCAACGTTAAACGCCCAAACTGGCACTAAAGCTGGCGTTTAACTCCAAGGAGAGTCTCTACACGAAATTTCTTCATTGCTCAGCCCAAGCACACACCAAGTGGGCCCGGAAGTGGATTTTTATGTCATTTACTCACTTATGTACTAGTTTTCTATAAGTAGGACCTTTTACTATTGTATTAAAAAAGGCTTTTTAGCAGACTCTTGGGTAGCAATCTTTGTTTTATGCTATCTTAGACCTTTGGGAGGCTGGCCATTCGGCCATGCCTAGACCTTATGCTTATGTATTTTCAACGGTGGAGTTTCTACACACCATAGATTAAGGGTGTGGAGCTCTGCTGTACCTCGAGTATTAATGCAATTACTATTGTTCTTCCATTCAAATTCCACTTGTTCTTTATCCAAGATATCACTTGTTCTTCAACATGATGAAGGTGATGATTGACGCCCATCACCATTCTCACTCATGAACAAGGTGACTGACAACCATTCTTGTTCTACACGCATCCGAGGCTTAGTGAATATCTCTTGGATTTCTGATTGCATGATGCATGGTTGATCGCCTGACAACCGAGTGCTCGCCTGACAAACGAGCCAGCCATTCCATGAGATCAGAGTCTTCGTGGTATAGGCAAGAACTGATGGCAGCATTCAAGAGAATCCGGAAGGTCTAACCTTGTCTGTGGTATTCTGAGTAGGATTCAATGACTGAATGATTGTGACGTGCTTCAAACCTGTAACCTACTGGGCGTTAGTGACAGACGCAAAAGAGTTATTCTATTCCGGTAGGGGAGGGAACCAAACCGGTGATTGGCAGCACTGTGACAGAGTGTGTGCATTAGCTTTCACTGCGCGGATGGGAGGTAGCTGCTGACAACAGTGAGACCCTACACAAGCTTGCCATGGAAAGGAGTAAGAAAGGATTGGATGAAGACTGTAGGAAAGCAGAGAGACGGAAGGGAAGGCATCTTCATACCTTGTCTGAAGCTCATACACCAATGATATACATAGTATCACTATCCTTATCTTTTATGTTATTTTCGTTCATCATCATATATATCTGAGTTTACCTGACTAAGATTTACAAGATGACCATAGCTTGCTTCAATACTAACAATCTCCGTGGGATCGACCCTTACTCACGTAAGGTTTATTACTTGGACGACCCAGTGCACTTGCTGGTTAGTCGTGCGAAGTTGTGTAATGCCATGGTATTAGGCGCACCAAGTTTTTTTGGAGCCATTACCAGGGATTATGAGAGTTGTGAAAAAGTATAGTTCACAATTTCGCATGTCAAGTTTTTGGCGCCGTTGCCGGGGATTGTTCATGTTTTGAGCAAGCTTTTGGTAACATCAGAGCCAAGATCCGGCAACAACATCAAATTTTTGGTGTTATTGCCCGGGATTGTTTAGGCTGGACAACTGACGGTTCATCTTGTTGCTTAGATTAGGTATTTTTTTTTCGAAATTCTTGAAGGTGAATTCTAGAGTTTCATGATGATTTGTTGAAATCTGGCTGGCTGAGAAGCCATGTCTAATCTGATTGGACCGAGGTTTCAACTTATCACCACAAGAGCTTGTTGATTTCGTATCAATCTTGCTTTTGGAGCAGTGATTTGCTAAGGCTTGGCTGACCTTTGGTCATGTCTAGTGTTTTGGACCGAAGCTTTCTTTGGAAGCTTGGCTGGCTGTGAAGCCATGTCTAATTCCTGGACCGGAGCCTTAGACTAGCATTGCACTGATTCCTGGAATTCTCATTAAGAATTTTGATACCTTTTTCCACTTAGTTTTCGAAAAATACTTAAAAATTTGCAAAATCATGAAAATCCAAAAATATTTCTTGTTTGAGTCTAGAGTCTCATCTTAAGTTTGGTGTCAAATGCATGTTTTTGTTATATTTTTCGAATCCATGCATATATTTTGTGTTCTAATCTTTGAATTCTATTGACTTGAGGTATGTTTTGTGTCTCATATGCATTCTCATATTGTTAGTGTCAGTAGTACACAAACTGCTAAGTTTGGTGTCTTGCATGCTTTGTTATTTGATTCTTGTTGCATTTTAATCATAAAAAAATCCAAAAATATTTTTAATTTGTGTCTTTTCAAGTCAATGATACAAAGAATTGAAGATTCAGAACATACTGCAGAGGAATTATACAGAAAAAGCTGAGCATTCAAAAATGCCCAGTGAAGAAGGCAGACTGGCGTTTAAACGCCAGCCAGGGTACCTGGTTGGGCGTTTAACGCCCAAAAAGGTAGCATTTTGGGCGTTAAACGCCAGAATGTATACCATTCTGGGCGTTTAACGCCAGGATGGTGCCAGGGGGAAGATTTTGTTTTCAAAATCAATTTTTTTCAAGTTTTCAAAGTTTTTCAAAACCAAATCTTTTTCAAATCATATCTTTTCAATCAAAATGTTTTCAAAATCAATTTCTTTCCTTTTTCAAAGATACTTACTAACAATTAATGATTTGATTGAACATTTTTTGCCTTTTCTATTAAGGAAGGTTTTATGTTTGAATCATATCTTTTCTTGTTAGGCAAGTCATTAGTTTTTAAAATCAAATCTTTTCAAATTATTTTCAATTCATATCTTTTCAAATTGTTTTCAAATCATATCTTTTAAAATTGTTTTCAAATCATACCTTTTCAATCACATCTTTTTAAAACCATAACTTTTCAATTAAATCTTTTTAACCACATCTTTTTCAAATAGTTTTCAATCAAATCTTTTTAATTTCTAATTTCAAAATCTTTTTCAAAAATCACTTAATTTCTTTCTCACTTTGAATTTTCGAAAATTATCAATCAAATTTTCAAAATGTTTTCAAAATCTTTTGATTGAATTTTCGAAAATTCTCTTCCCTCCTTCCCACATCCTTCTAATTATGGAGTACTACTCCTTCTAAATGCACAATTCGAACCTTATCTAATTAAAGTTCGAATTCTCCTTCTCCTTCTTCTTTCTATTTCTCTTTTCCTCTGACATTTCAAGGAATCTCTATACTGTGACATAGAGGATTCCACATTCTCTTTTTCTCTTCTCTTTCTTATGAGCAGAAGCAGAGACAAAGGCATTCTTGTTGAAGCTGACCCTGAACCTGAGAGAACCTTGAAGCGAAAGCTAAGAGAGGCCAAAGCACAACTCTCTTTAGAGGACTTGACCGAATTCTTCAAGGAAGAAGACATGGCAACCGAAAACAACAACAATGCCAACAATGCAAGGAAGGTGCTGGGTGACTTTACTGCACCTACTCCTGATTTCTATGGGAGAAGCATCTCTATCCCTGCCATTGGAGCAAACAACTTTGAGCTAAAGCCTCAATTAGTTTCTCTAATGCAACAGAATTGCAAGTTCCATGGACTTCCAATGGAAGATCCTCATCAGTTTTTAACTGAATTCTTGCAAATCTGTGACACAGTCAAGACTAATGGGGTTAACCCTGAGGTCTATAGGCTGATGCTATTCCCTTTTGCTGTAAGAGACAGAGCTAGAATATGGTTGGATTCTCAACCTAAGGAAAGCCTGGACTCTTGGGAAAAGCTAGTCAATGCCTTCTTGGCAAAGTTCTTTCCACCACAAAGATGGAGTAAGCTTAGAGTGGAAGTCCAAACCTTCAGACAGAAGGATGGAGAATCCCTCTATGAAGCTTGGGAAAGATACAAACAATTAATCAGAAGATGTCCATCTGACATGCTTTCTGAATGGAGCATCATAGGTATTTTCTATGATGGTCTCTCTGAACTATCTAAGATGTCCTTGGATAGCTATGCTGGAGGATCTCTTCATCTGAAGAAGACGCCTACAGAGGCTCAGGAACTAATTGAAATGGTTGCAAATAACCAATTCATGTACACTTCTGAAAGGAATCCTGTGAACAACGGGACTAGTCAGAAGAAAGGAGTTCTTGAGATTGACACTCTGAATGCCATACTGGCTCAGAACAAGATATTGACTCAACAAGTCAATTTGATCTCTCAAAGTCTGTCTGGAATGCAAAATACACCTGGCAGTACTAAGGATGCTTCATCTGAGGAAGAAGCTTATGATCCTGAGAACCCTTCAATGGAAGAGGTGAATTACCTAGAAGAACCCTATGGAAACACCTACAATTCTTCATGGAGAAATCACCCAAATTTCTCATGGAAGAATCAAGAGAGACCTCAACAAGGTTTCAATAATAATAATGGTGGAAGAAACAGATTTAGCAATGGCAAGCCTTCTCCATCATCTTCTCAGCAACAGACAGAGAGTTCTAAGCAGAGCACTTCTGACTTAGCAACAATGGTCTCTGATCTAATAAAGACCACTCAAAGTTTCATGAATGAAACAAGGTCCTCCATCAGAAATTTGGAAGGACAAGTGGGACAGCTGAGCAAGAAAATTACTGAACTCCCTCCTAGTACTCTCCCAAGTAATACAGAAGAAAATCCAAAGGGAGAGTGCAAGGCCATTAACATGGCCGAATTCTGGGAGGAAAGAAAGGAGGTGGACGCCACTGAGGAAGACCTCAGTGGGCGTGTACCAACCTCCTCTGAGTTCCTCAATGAGGAACAATGGGAATCTGAGGCTCAAATTGAGACTATAGAGATTCCATTGGACTTACTTCTGCCATTCATGAGCTCTGATGAGTATTCTTCCTCTGAAGAGGATGAGTATGTCACTGAGGAGCAAGTTGCTAAATACCTTGGAGCAATCATGAAGCTAAATGACAAGTTATTTGGAAATGAGACTTGGGAAGATGAACCTCCCTTGCTCACCAAAGAACTGGATGACTTGTCTAGGCAGAAACTGCCTCAAAAGAGGCAGGACCCTGGGAAGTTTTCTATACCTTGTACCATAGGCACCATGACCTTCAAGAAGGCCTTGTGTGACTTAGGGTCAAGTGTGAACCTCATGCCCCTCTCTGTAATGGAGAAATTAGGGATCCTTGAGGTGCAAGCTGCAAGAATCTCATTAGAGATGGCAGACAATTCAAGAAAACAAGCTCATGGACTTGTAGAGAATGTTTTGGTAAAGATTGAAGACCATTACATTCCTACTGACTTCATAGTCCTAGAGACTGGGAAGTGCATGGATGAATCCATCATCCTTGGCAGACCATTCCTAGCCACAGCAAAAGCTGTGATTGATGTTGATAGAGGAGAGTTGATCATTCAAGTGAATGAAGAATCCATGGTGTTTAAGGCCCAAGGATATACCTCTATCATCATGGAGAAGAAGCATGAAGAGCTTCTCTCAAAACAGAGCCAAGCAGAGCCCCCACAGTCAAACTCTAAGTTTGGTGTTGGGAGGCCACAACCAAACTCTAAGTTTGGTGTTGAAACCCCACATTCAAACTCTAAGTTTGGTGTTGGGAGGTTTCAACAAGGTTCTGAGTATTTCTGAGGCTCCATGGGAGTCCTCTGTCAAGCTAATGACACTAAAGAAGCGCTTGTTGGGAGGCAACACAATGTTTTATAATTAATTATTTTCTTTTGTTATTTTATCTTTTTTGTAGGTTGATGATCATAAGAAGTCACAAAAATAATGAAAAAAGCAAAAACAGAATGAAAAACAGGAAGAAAAACAGCACACCCTGGAGGAAGAAGCTGCTGGCGTTCAAACGCCAGTAAGCCTTGCTGTTGGGCGTTTAACGCCCAGTCTGGCACCCTTCTGGGCGTTTAACGCCAGAAAGGGGCACCAGACTGGCGTTAAACGCCAGTAAAGGGCAAGAACCTGGCGTTAAACGCCAGGAATGGGCACCAGCCCGGCGTTTAACGCCAGAAATGCCTCAAAACGTGATTTTGAGCAACTTTTGGTGCAGGAATGACTTTTCCTTGACACTACAGGATCTGTGGACCCCACAGGACCCTACCATCACTCTCTCTCTTCTTCCCCCATTCACCAATCACCTCAATACCTCTTCCCCATAAACCCTTCACCTATCAAATCCCATCTTTCTCTTCACCACTCACATCCATCCTTCATAAAACCCCACCAACCTCACCCTTCAAATTCAAACCACTTTCCCTCCCAAACCCACCCATTATGGCCGAACCTTCACCCCCCTCTCTCCTATATATACCCTTCTTCAACTCTTCCTTTTCACACAACATAAACACCCTTTCTTCCCCCTCTTTGGCCGAATACACTACCACCTCCCCTCTTCCTCATTTCTTCTTCTTCTACTCTCTTCTTTCTTCTTTTGCTCGAGGACGAGCAAACATTTTAAGTTTGGTGTGGTAAAAGCGTTGCTTTTTCGTTTTTCCATAACCATTTATGGCATCCAAGGCCGGAGAAACCTCTAGAAAGAGGAAAGGGAAGGCAAAAGCTTCCACCTCCGAGTCATGGGAGATGGATAGATTCCTCTCAAGGGTGCATCAAGACCACTTCTATGAAGTTGTGGCCTTGAAGAAGGTGACCCCCGAAGTCCCCTTTTCACTCAAAAAGGGTGAATATCCGGAGATCCGCCATGAGATCCGAAGAAGAGGTTGGGAAGTACTTACCAACCCCATTCAACAAGTCGGAATCTTGATGGTTCAAGAGTTCTATGCCAATGCATGGATCACAAAGAACCATGACCAAAGTGTGAACCCGAATCCAAAGAATTATCTCACTATGGTTCGGGGGAAATACTTGGATTTTAGTCCGGAGAGTGTGAGGGTGGCGTTCAACTTGCCTATGATGCAAGGAGATGAGCATCCTTACACTAGAAGGGTCAACTTTGATCAAAGGTTGGACCAAGTCCTCACAGTCATATGTGAAGAGGGCGCACAATGGAGGCAAGACTCAAGAGGAAAGCCGGTTCAATTGAGAAGGCATGACCTCAAGCCCGTGGCTAGAGGATGGTTAGAGTTCATACAACGCTCAATCATCCCCACTAGCAACCGGTCCGAAGTTACCATAGACCGGGCCATCATGATCCATAGTATCATGGTTGGAGAAGAAATAGAGGTTCATGAGGTTATAGCCCAAGAACTCTATAAGGTGGCGGACAAGACCTCCACCTTGGCAAGGTTAGCCTTTCCTCATCTCATTTGTCACCTCTGTTATTCAGTTGGAGTTGACATAGAGGGAGACATTCCCATTGATGAGGACAAGCCCATCACTAAGAAAAGGATGGAGTACACAAGAGATCTCACTCATCATGAGATCCCTGAGATTCCTCAAGGAATGAATTTTCCTCCACAAAACTATTGGGAGCAACTAAACACCTCCCTAGGAGAATTAAGTTCCAACGTGGGACAACTGAGGGTGGAGCATCAAGAACACTCCATCATCCTTCATGAAATAAGAGAAGATCAAAGAATCATGAGGGAGGAGCAACAAAGACAAGGAAGAGACATTGAGGAGCTCAAGCACTCCATAGGATCTTCAAGAGCAAGAAAGAGCCGCCATCACTAAGGTGGACCCGTTCTTTGATTTCCTTGTTATTGTTCTTCTGTTTTTCGATTTTTTATGCTTATGGTTATCTATGTTTGTGTCTTAGTGTCTTAGTGTCTATGCCTTAAAGTTATGAATGTCCTATGAATCCATCACCTTTCTTTAATAAAAATGTGCTTAATTGAAAAGGAAAGAATTGCATGAATTCTGAATTTTATAACAGTTTAATTATTTTGATGTGGTGGCAATACTTTTGTTCTCTGAATGTATGCTTGAACAGTGCATATGTCTTTTGAATTTGTGGTTCATGAATGTTGGCTCTTGAAAGAATGATGAAAAAGGAGACATGTTACTGAGGATCTGAAAAATTAATAAAATGATTCTTGAAGCAAGAAAAAGCAGTGAATACAAAAAAAAAACCGAAAAAAAAAACGAAAAAAGAAAGAAAGAAAGAAAGAATAAAGTTGTGATCCAAGGCAAATAAGAGTGTGCTTAAGAACCCTGGACACCTCTAATTGGGGACTTTAGCAAAGCTGAGTCACAATCTGAAAAGGTTCACCCAATTATGTGTCTGTGGCATGTATGTATCCGGTGGTAATACTGGAAGACAGAGTGCTTTGGGCCACAGCCAAGACTCAATAAGTAGCTGTGTTCAAGAATCATCATACTTTACTAAGAGAATCATTAACACTATCTGGATTCTAAGTTCCCAAAGAAGCCAACCATTCTGGATTACAAGGGATAGAGTGAGATGCCAAAACTATTCAGAGGCAAAAAGATAAAAGCCCCGCTCATCTAGTTAATACTGATCTTCATAGATGTTTTTGGAATTCATTGCATATTCTCTTCTTTTTATCTTATTTGATCTTCAGTTGCTTGGGGACAAGCAACAATTTAAGTTTGGTGTTGTGATGAGCGGATAATTTGTATACTTTTTGGCATTGTTTTTAGTATGTTTTTAGTATGATATAGTTAGTTTTTAGTATATTTTTATTAGTTTTTAATTAAAATTCACTTTTCTGGACTTTACTATGAGCTTGTGTGTTTTTCTGTGATTTCAGGTATTTTCTGGCTGAAATTGAGGGACCTGAGCAAAAATCTGATTCTGAGACTCAAAAGGACTGCAGATGCTGTTGGATTCTGACCTCCCTGCACTCGAAGTGGATTTTCTGGAGCTACAGAAGCCCAATTGGCGCGCTCTCAACGGCGTTGGAAAATAGACATCCTGGGCTTTCCAGCAATATATAATAGTCCATACTTTGCCCAAGATTTGATGGCCCAAACCGGCGTTCAAAGTCACCTCAAGAAATTCCAGCGTTAAACGCCGGAACTGGCACCTAATTGGGAGTTAAACGCCCAAACTGGCACTAAAGCTGGCGTTTAACTCCAAGGAGAGTCTCTACACGAAATTTCTTCATTGCTCAGCCCAAGCACACACCAAGTGGGCCCGGAAGTGGATTTTTATGTCATTTACTCACTTATGTACTAGTTTTCTATAAGTAGGACCTTTTACTATTGTATAAAAGAGCTTTTAGCAGACTCTTGGGTAGCAATCTTTGTTTTATGCTATCTTAGACCTATGGGAGGCTGGCCATTCGGCCATGCCTAGACCTTATGCTTATGTATTTTCAACGGTGGAGTTTCTACACACCATAGATTAAGGGTGTGGAGCTCTGCTGTACCTCGAGTATTAATGCAATTACTATTGTTCTTCCATTCAAATTCCACTTGTTCTTTATCCAAGATATCACTTGTTCTTCAACATGATGAAGGTGATGATTGACGCCCATCACCATTCTCACTCATGAACAAGGTGACTGACAACCATTCTTGTTCTACACGCATCCGAGGCTTAGTGAATATCTCTTGGATTTCTGATTGCACGATGCATGGTTGATCGCCTGACAACCGAGTGCTCACCTGACAAACGAGCCAGCCATTCCGTGAGATCAGAGTCTTCGTGGTATAGGCAAGAACTGATGGCAGCATTCAAGAGAATCCGGAAGGTCTAACCTTGTCTGTGGTATTCTGAGTAGGATTCAATGACTGAATGACTGTGACGTGCTTCAAACCTGTAACCTACTGGGCGTTAGTGACAGACGCAAAAGAGTTATTCTATTCCGGTAGGGGAGGGAACCAAACCGGTGATTGGCAGCACTGTGACAGAGTGTGTGCATTAGCTTTCACTGCGCGGATGGGAGGTAGCTGCTGACAACAGTGAGACCCTATACGAGCTTGCCATGGAAAGGAGTAAGAAAGGATTGGATGAAGACTGTAGGAAAGCAGAGAGACGGAAGGGAAGGCATCTTCATACACTTGTCTGAAGCTCATACACCAATGATATACATAAGTATCACTATCTTTATTTTCTATGTTATTTTCGTTCATCATCATATATATCTGAGTTTACCTGACTAAGATTTACAAGATGACCATAGCTTGCTTCATTACTAACAATCTCCGTGGGATCGACCCTTACTCACGTAAGGTTTATTACTTGGACGACCCAGTGCACTTGCTGGTTAGTTGTGCGAAGTTGTGTAATGCCATGGTATTGAGCGCACCAAGTTTTTGGAGCCATTACCAGGGATTATGAGAGTTGTGAAAAAGTATAGTTCACAATTTCGCCGACCAATACATTTTTGGCGCACCAAGTATAGTTCACAATTTCCCCGGCAACGGCGCCAAAAACTTGGTGCGCGAAATTGCAATAACACTTTTTGCAATCCCGCACAACTAACCAGCAAGTGCACTGGGTCGTCCAAGTAATACCTTGCGTGAGCAAGGGTCGATCCCACGGAGATTGTCGGCTTGGAGCAAGCTATGGTTATCTTGTAAATCTTAGTCAGGAGATCAGAAATTATCAGGATTTATTGTGAAAAGCAAAAGAACATGTAATGGTTACTTGTATTGCAGTAATGGAGAATAGGTTGAGGTTTGGAGATGCTCCATCTTCTGAATCTCTGCTTTCTTACTGTCTTCTTCATCAAACACGCAAGTCTCCTTCCATGGCAAGCTCGTGTAGGGTCTCACTGTTGTCAGCAGCTACCTCCCATCCGCGCAGTGAAAGCTAATGCACACACTCTGTCACAGTGCTGCCAATCACCGGTTTGGTTCCCTCCTCTACCGGAATAGAATCACTCTTTTGCGTCTGTCACTAACGCCCAGTAGATTACAGGTTTGAAGCACGTCACAGTCATTCAATCATTGAATCCTACTCAGAATACCACAGACAAGGTTTAGACCTTCCGGATTCTCTTGAATGCTGCCATCAGATCCTGCCTATACCACGAAGATTCCGATTAAAGAACCCAAGAGATAACTACTCAATCTAAGATAGAACAGAGGTGGTTGTCAGGCACGTGTTCATAGTTGAGAATGATGATGATTGTCACGGATCATCACATTCATCCGGATTAAGAACAAGTGTTATCTTAGAATGGAAGCAGGCATGATTGAATAAGAAACAGTAGTAATTGCATTAATCCATCAAGACACAGCAGAGCTCCTCACCCCCAACCATGGGGTTTAGAGACTCATGCTGTGGAAGAAAACGTGTACAATGTCATAAGGTTGCATAAGGTTGCATAAGGTACTGATTACAAAGTCAAAAGGTCCTATATGTAGTAAACTAGTATCCTAAGGTTTACAGAAATGAGTAAATGACAGAAAAATCCACTTCCGGGCCCACTTGGTGTGTGCTTGGGCTGAGCAATGAAGGAATTTCGTGTAGAGACCTTTTCTGGAGTTAAACGCCAGCTTTCATGCCAGTTTGGGCGTTTAACTCCAATTTTTATGCCAGTTCCGGCGTTTAACGCTGGAATTTCTGTAGGTGACTTTGAGCGCCGGTTTGGGCCATCAAATCTTGGGCAAAGTATGGACTATTATATATTGCTGGAAAGCTCAGGATGTCTACTTTCCAATGCCGTTGAGAGCGCGCCAATTGGGCTTCTGTAGCTCCAGAAAATCCGCTTCGAGTGCAGGGAGGTCAGAATCCAACAGCATCTGCAGTCCATTTTGGTCTCTGGATCAGATTTTTGCTCAGGACCCTCAATTTCAGTCAGAAAATACCTGAAATCACAGAAAAACACACAAACTCATAGTAAAGTCCAGAAAAGTGAATTTTAATTAAAAACTAATAAAAATATACTAAAAACTAACTAAAAGATACTAAAAACATACTAAAAACAATGCCAAAAAGCATACAAATTATCCGCTCATCAACCATCGATCCTGACCTAACGGGATATTGGCTTCAGCACTTACCTTGGAGGCTCAAGTATGGGCACAAATTATGTCCTATTACGTCTTTCCGAGCACTCACGAGTCTTCCTTCACTGCAGACATGGTTGTTCTACTCTGGTGTATCCTTACAAACCAGCCTCTAAACTTACCAAGACACATCCGGCATGCCTTGGGACACGTACAAATTGCGGGCAACCTACCTTTTCCCGTCCTGGTTTCAGATCTAGTCTCAGCAGCCGGAGTATCCTACAGATCTGGGGACATCAAGGCCATGATTCCATGGGATGATCAGTACGTCCCTAACGGGAAGTATATCAGACCTCCAGCAGCCACCACCAACCGGCCTGCAGAACCGGTCGAAGATATTCCTTCTTCTTCCACACCACAAGAACCTTCAACAAACCAATTGCTCCATCAGATACTTGAGAGGTTGGACCAACAAGACCAGACGGCAAAGCTAAGGGAGCGCCGTAACCAGCGCCGATTCACATACCTCAAGGAGCTGCTTATGGGAAACCACCCACCCGGGGAAGATCCGGACTCCACTTCATTTACCAGTACAGGGAGTCATGACGGTCCCGATTGTGGAGATGATGCTACCAGCCCCCCTTTGTTCCTGACTGATGGCACCGAGGACAGTGCAAAACCTTAAGTGTGGGGAGGTCGGTCAGTACCTGACTTCTGGAGGCAATTTCTTTTTCTTAAACACCAATAGGTTATTTTTCTTTTGTTAAGATAGGATAGATTGCATAGTAATAGGTTACCTGCATGCATGTTCTATTTGATTGAAAAATAATAAGTTTCTTTTTAAGACTCTATTTTTGAAAAATTTCACTAATTCAAATCAAAACTTTTGTGTTAAATTTGTTTGAAGATTGTAAATTGAAACATAGTTTAAAAAGCTAAGAACACACAACCTGTGAGATTTGAGCTTAATTGCATGGTTACACTATTTAACCATAATATTTTATTCTTATGTGTTTACTTCTCTATGATTGTAATCTATATTTTGTTCCATCCTATATGTCCAATGTTTAGTGTATTTATATGCATGCATAGGATTGAGGCCATTATTTGATTATCAACTCACTTATCCCAAATAAGCCTACCCTTTTATGTCACCCTTGTTAGCCCCTTTGAGTCTTTTAATCCCTATTTATTCTAAAATTTTACCACATCACTAGCCTTAAGCAGAAAAATAATTTAATTACCCCAAATTGAATCATTGGTTAGTTTAAGCTAGAGATTATGTGTCAATTAAGTGTAGGGAAACTGTGGGAACTTGGGATGATAGGAAGGTGTTAAATTGACAAAATATTTGGAATTTGGGTGCATGCTCATGTAAGACTAAATGATTAAAATACTATGTGCATTGATATATTATGTTTATCAATATATATATATATAATTTTTAATTGAGTAAGAAAATAATGGGACAAAAAAATTGCCCCAGTATTTAGTATAGCAAAAATCAATGCACATGTGATAAAATTAAAAAGAAAAGTTAATGCATGAGTATGAGATGAAAAAAATGGGAATTTTGGGTTGCTAGGAATGATTTAAGAAGTTATATAGAGTGTGTGTATGTTTATGTGAGAGCTTAAGTTAGTCAAGGATTCAATTTATAGCTCATTTAGCCATACATATACCCTCACCTTTACCTTAGCCCCATTACAACCTTGAAAAGACCTCATGATGTTTGCATTGGTACATTAAATACTTGTTGATTGGTTAGGTGAAGAACAAAGTTTAGAAAGCATGACTAGAGAAGAGTAGAGTGATTACCTTATACACTTGAGAGATTAGAGTGCATATACACCACCAGTGAGGGTTCAATGCTTGATTCTATGTTCACTGCTTTTATGAGCTGTCTTCTTACGAGTTTACTTGTTTTTACTATATAATTTGAATTAGTGGAATTTGATTTATGTTTGTCTTGAAGAACTTATTTACTTTTAACCAAGTAGGCAGAATCATATAGTTGCATTCATATACATAGGTTGTATTGCATTGCATGAGTCTTGCTTTTCCCTACTCATTTTTCTATCTCCTTAAGCTAAGCATGAGGACATGCTAATGTTTAAGTGTGGGGAGGTTGATAAACCACTATTTTATGGTTTATACTGTGTTTAATTGAGTAGTTTTTATCAAGTCCTTGCCCACTTACGCATATGATTTGCATGATTTTACAATTCCTTCCTAGTTTTGTTCTATGGTTAAAAACTTGCTTCCTAAAAGTCTTTAAATTGTGTATTTTAATTGTCCTTTATGTCATTCGATGCCGTGATTCGTGTGTTAAGTGTTTCAGACTTTATAGGGCAGAAATAACTTAGAGAAAAGAGAGGAAGCTTGCAAAAATGGAAGGAACACAAGAAACTGAGGAGATGACCAGCGAGCATCGACGCGCACGCATGGCTGACGCGTGCACGCGACATGAAGAAATTTGCAGCGATGCGTGCACGTGCCTGACGCGTACGCGTGAATTAGATTTTGCACGAAGACACGTGCGCGTGACTGACGCGTACGCGTAATACGCCAAGACGACCAGCGACGCGGATGCGTGACCGACGCGTACGCGTGACTTGCGCAATCTGCAGAAATAACAGAAAATGCTGGGGGCGATTTCGGGCCGTATTTTGACCCAGTTTTCGGCCCAAAAACACAGACTAAAGCCAGGGAACATGCAGAGACTCAACACACATTCTCATTAGGATAATTTTTAGTTTTTAGATCTGATTTTACTCCTCCTCTAGGTTTTCTCTACATTTATAGAATTTTAGTTTATTGCTTTTGCTTTGGATATTGAAGAGCCATTACCTCCATGGAAGTACTATTCTAGTTTGTTTCCCTATTCTCTTACTCTCTTAGTTATTTATTAATTCTGTTCAGATACTTGTGTTACATTTTAGATTTATCAATACAGTTTATCACTTTTTCTTTTAATCAATTTTCAATCCTTATTTTATTTAATTTATCATGTTTTCTTCTATTATTTCTGCAAGCGTTTCATTCATGTCAATGGAGTAGACCTCCAACTTGACATGGGGGTTGATTAAAAGGAGACACTTGAGTTGGAAGGCTTGATTGGTAATTGGAAGTTGTTGGCCTGCTCACTAGTTACTAACGCTAATCCTTCCCAAGGGAGAGGATTAGAACTTGTGAATAGAAGTTGGCTTAACTACTTGACTTCCCTTCATTCGTTGAGGGTTAACTAAGTGGAAACAATGACCTATTACTAATTAAGTGAAATGCTCAAGTGAGTAGTTAAACTGGAAGTTGTTGGCTAATTCTGTATTTACTAACGCTAGACCTTTCCAAGGGAGAGGGCTAGGATTTGCGGATAAGAGTTAGCTCAATCACTTGACTTTCCTTTATTTAGTAAGGGTTAACTAAGTGAAAACAACAACCTTTTTAATACTACACTTGAGAGATCCCAACAAGGATAGAACTTCCAATTAATCATTCCCCCAGTCAAGGCTTTTTAATTAGAATATATAATCCTCTCTTAATTGCAATTATTTATTTTCTGTCATTCAACTCTCAAAAATCTCTTGGAAAACTCCTGATTAATAAATTAGCATCCTAGTCTGCAACTCGTTGGGAAACGACCTGGGGCTTATACTCCCAATATTTTTATTCTAACTTTTGTGACAACCCTTCTAAATTGATAAGCGGATTTTAGTCGATTGAGAACTGTACTCACAACGCTGTTTTCTCTATAAATTCTTAATCGGTCAATTTTCGCCACGTCACCGCTGCAATATTCCTTTGTATATGTCCAACACTAATTAGCTTTTTTTTTATGGGATGTGCACTTGTTTTTATTTTGGGCCTACACTAGTAAAATTCTCATCAATATATTTTTTATGTTATAGGAAATGGAAGATCAACTAGAGTTTGAAAGGATAGTTGGATTAAGAGAATTAATACTTTAATGAATTACCGCCTTATTCCTATAAATGAAGACAAAAAAAAATGACAGTTTTAGAAATCTTTAATGAAATAGATAAATGGAATTTTCAGTGGCTACAAAGTCATATATCAAAGAAAATTATTAAAAAAAATTACAGCAATCATGCCCTCTTTAGAAGAATTGAGAGAGGACAAAATCATGTGGAACCTTACAAATTTAGGAGAATTCTCAATCACAAGCACATATAACATGTTGGCGCAACATACAATCACCCAAGATCACACATGGGAAATAATATGGGGATGAAAAAGACCTCAAAAAATCAAAATTTTTATGTGGCTTACCTCTCATTCCAGGCTTATGACATCGGCTAGAAGAAGAAGACTGCTGGGAACCTGTGACCGCTGCCATCGATGCGAAGGAATGACAGAAAACATAATTCACGTTCTTAGAGATTGTCCAGCCACTTCACGCATATGGAATCGATTAATAAATCTAAGACAGCTCTAAAGTTTCTTCAGAGCTCCCTTCGATGCATGGTTGAAATGGAACCTTACCTCTAATCTGAGCAGCAATCCCAACAAAAATTGGGTTACCATCTTTATGGTGACTTGCTGGTGGAAACAAAGAAATTTTCAACTCTCCCTTCCGACGACCTAACGACGTGGAAAGAATAATTCATTCCTATATCTTTGAAATCTCCCAAGCTTTTAAAAAGGAGAATTTGATCAGACCAAGAAAAAACAGAATTGAGAGACACACCTCTTGGACACCACCAATAGAGAGATGGATCAAAATTAACACATATGGAACTTCATTGGGGAACCCATAAATAGCGGGATGTGGAGGAGCATTGAAGAATAGCGACGGGAGAAGGGTTGCGGATTTTGCAATTAATCTGGAGCACTGTACAGCTTACCAAGCAGAACTTTGGGGTGTATATCACGGCTTAAAAACTGTTTGGAATTTGGATTTTAAGAAAATAGAAATTGAAACTGATTCTAAATCAGTGTTCGAAGTTCTAAAGATGGGGAAGTATAATCAAGAGCATCTTAATCCTATTCTCAGAAGCATATTTATGTGAATAAACAAACAGTGGCAAGATTGAATTGTAAAAAAGAACACTAACAGAGAGTTGAGATACTATTTCATTGACAATCCACCCATAGAATTAAAAACAATTCTAGCTGATGATTATATAGAGGCTACTCTATCCCGTTTTGTTTATAAATTGTAATTTTTTTTTCTTTTGGGGCTGTTATGCCCCGTTTCTTTACCAAAAAGCAAAAATAAATTTTTAATCCAATTAAATATATATTTATCATCGTCAATTATAATTTGAAATATAATTTAAACTAATTTAATTTAATTTACAAATTTATTCTTTTTTGGTTTGAATTATATTGCACGAAATAAAATTTAAAAAAGTTTGAATATTAAAAAATAAGGACGTAATTTAAGTTCAAAAAATGACTTATTAAAAAAGTAATTTAATAATTATACGCAGTGCGAAGTTTAGAAAAAAGTTTTGAGGTATAAAAAAATTTTTACAGAAAAATTACATAGAATTTAAATTAAATAAAATTTAAAAATATAAATATTTTTTAAATTTGTTATAAATATAAAAATAAATGAATAATTTTAGAAAATATTTTGTTTTTTTCTTCTGAGAAATACTAAAATGACACTCACTTTCTCTCTATTTGTAAGATGTACACTTCTTTTCCTTATCACTCTTAAATTTTAAAATGACACTCTCTTCTCCTCTATTTATAAGGTGTACATTTCTCTCTCTTATAACTTTTAAAAAACTTTCTCTTTAATCCCTTTAAATTTTTTTTTGTGTTAACTACTATTAACTTTACTCATTTTTCAAAAAAAAAATAAATTATTTTTACAAAAATACCCTTTAACAAAAATTTTATTTTTTGTGATAAAATTTTGTTTACCAAAATATACTTCAACAAATTATCTTTCTATTAATTAAATTGTATACTTTTTAAAATATGTTTTAAAAAAATTGTTAATGATTAAATTATTTTTTTCTAAGATACCCTTCAATAATTTTTTAATTATTAAGGAACTTGTTTTGTAAACATGTGAAGGAATACGATGTTAATTTTTTTTAAATTTTGGATTTATCCATCTCAACTTGTTTTTAAGTTTTGATAAAGTTGTTAGTAATTTTCAATAGTTCTATGGAAACAAATTATTTATTAATATTAATTGTTATACATATTAACAGTGGTAAGATTTTTTTAATTTAACGTTAAAATAATACACATTAAAATAAAAAAATTAATAATAAAGTACAAAAATAATTGTTAACAAAAATCTTGGTAAAATCATAATTTAATAATTAAAAAATTATTAAAAGGTATCTTAGAAAAAATAATTTAATCATTAAAAAAAAATTTTTAAAAGAATATTTTGGTAAAAATACAATTTAATCAGTAAAAAATAATTTATTAAAGGGTATTTTCGTAAACAAATTTTAATAAAAAAAATTTGCTAAAGGATATTTTAGTAAAAATTAATTTATTTTTTCTTGAAAAATAGGTAAAATTAGTGTTAGTTAACACAAAAAATTTAAAAGAGATTAAAGAGAAGATTTTTTAAAAGTTATAAGGGAAAGAGTATACATTTTACAAATAGAAGAGAGGAGAATGTCATTTTAACATCTTTAAAAGTGAAATTTTCTCATAATTTTACTGATAAAAGATTGTAAATATAACTATTGTTGAAGTTATATTTTATTATTTTTAATATTAGTTTTTTTCTTGAAAATTGCATTTTTTATTTTTTATTATTACGGTTATAAAAAAATTTAAAAATATAAACTAAAATATATTTAAAAAAATTATTGTTAGAATAATAAATATTAAAAATTACAATACTTATTGAATGTTTAAATATTTTTATCTAAAAAAATTCAATCAAAAAGACTTATAAAAAATAAAATAATATTAAACTAAATATATAAAAAAAGAAATAAAAATTACTACGAATAATAAGTCTCAACTTTGGTGTTTCACTTGCACAGAAAATAATTATTATACTAAAAAGAGGTTAATCTCACTTATCGATACAATAGACAAAGAAATTAAAAAAGATTTTTGTGTTTCGGTTTATTTAGTTCATACTTGAAAAGAATTTAGTGTCCAAATTATTATTTTAAAATATCTTTCATTGTATATCTTCCATCTTCTATTATATAAAAGAAATATAAGAGTAGTTTAATGTCTTTTATTATATATCATTTATAAAATAAAATATTTTTTACTTTATTAAGTTGATTATTTTTAAATTTATTATTACCATATTTTAATAAAAAAATTTTGAATTATTAGCATATTTTGTAAATATCTAAATATCATTTCATTATCTTTTTGAATTTAATTGCTCATATAGTTGAGTTAAAAAAACAAAAACAACTAACCAATTGAATAAAGAATATCATATATAACATTACTACAAATTATTTTATAAAACATTTGAGGAACATGGCCCCATTACCCCAATAAAACTCCATATATATATATATATATTATTACATATTAATTTAGATATTTTTTATTAATAATTAATCACTACAATAATTATATTTATCATAATAAAATAATTAAATCAGCACCAGATGAATAATCAAATTCGTTTATAATAATATAATAAAAAATTTTGAGATAAAAAATACACTTTTATACGCGATAATTAATTGTTGACTACTTTTTGTTTGCATATAATATATATGACTGAATAATTATATATTAACCACTGTTGTCATTAGGTAAAACATAAAATATAATCATGTATGATTAATTAATAATTCCATCAGTATGATCACAGCTTGTATTCTTTCTAATAAAAAGATAACATGCACGTATACTTTTCTAGCAATACATGTCATTTACGTGATTAATTAGTCGTAGGAAAAAAATATAAAAACAACTTTTCTACAACTCAATATAATATAAGTCAACTCTATTATAATTTAAATTTTATAAATCAATAAAATTTAAAAATTAAAATTCAAAATTTTAAAAAAAAATTTATATTTATCCTAATCATATTTATAATACACAATAAAAACAATTCATAAAAAATCTAATCCCTTTCTATTTATTTGAAAACAGTCAAATCTCTCCCTCCGTAAACTTGCTGTCTCCACGCATTTTTTATGCCGCCGCTCACCGACCATCGTCACATCTTTCGTCGCGCTGCGCAGCCTCTTCCACGCGTCTCGTCGCCGTCCTTCTTTCGTCGACGCCGTCGCCCACCATCCCAACGCATCTGCACCGCTGCGACTCCCATCCGTTGCGACGCAGCCACCGCCGATCCCCCATTCGTGATGTGCGATCAACTACTCCGATCCATGGCGACTCCTCTACTTGCGATGCGCGGCCTCCTTGGCTTCCTCCTCGCAACGCGCCACCACGAGTCCCCACCGTACACGCAACACCGTCCAAGATGTCATCGTCGGTCAACCTACGACTCTTCTTCTTTTCTTCTCCTATTTGATTTTGAATGATTCTTTTAACTAGTCTTTTATGTTTCTTTTTTCTAAATTTTAGATGATTCTTTTTATTAGTTTTAGATGATTCATTTTCCTATATTTAGTATGTTTTTTCTTAGGATTTGGATGATTCTTTTTTTTTATTTTTTGTATGTTTTTTTTCTTAGGATTTAGATTATTTTTTATCTTATGTTTTGGTATTTTTTTGGAAATTTTTTCTTTTGAAAAAAGAAATTAGGATTTACGTAATAAATGGTAAAAGATAAATTAAAATAAAAAAGATAATTAATAATTATTAATTTTATATTTTTTAAAAAATAAAATTTAAATAATTAATAATTAATGACAATTAATTAATATAAAATGTAATTTAAATATATTTGTTGGCTTGTATTTGACTATATTCTCCTGAATGCACTAGCGGAATTGTTAGTCGTGCATAGTAATGTATATAAAATCATGCAAACATACATGCCCAAACATATATAGGTGAAAAGAGATCCATTATCGAGGATGTGAAGCTAGCTACAATAGTAAACAAATTTAAGAATTCTATTGCGCGTCATTGGCTTTGCTTGTACAAAATCTTAAAGGGCTTTCCCCTTATTCATCCTTTTTATCTTCACTTGAGAGCCTTAGGCCTAGGTTGCATTCCACGTTCTCCTTAGTGATTGGTAATCCTTGTTTAACCTCCAAAAAAAACCGCGTACTAGGATTATTTATAACACTAGCTTAATTAGTTATGGTTCCTTAATTTCTAGGTCTGGTCACATCCACGATTTTGTATAATGTTTATTGTATGTATGAATCATCATCTCAAAGATTGATGATGATGATGATGATGATAGATGAACTATGTATGAAGGTTATTTTGAAACAATGACATGGATAACGTTGGTTTTAGTAGCAAATTAAATTAAAGTACTTATCCTCAAAGCGCAATATCAACAATTTCCTATCAAATTCAGTTGGAATCACCCTCTCTTGAGCTGTATTCTCATCCTCCTCCACCTACAAACCAACACAAGATAATCTAATGGGGTAAATACGATTTTGGTTCCTTAAATTCAGTGCTAGAATCGAATTCGTCCCTCTTGTTATTTTGCCATTAAAGTCGTCCTTAATGTTGCATTTGTATTTAACTTCGCCCTTAAAATTTTTTTCGAATATAAATGCCCTTTGCATCGTTAGGGTAGTTAGAAGAATGGTTATATAAAAATAAAGGGAATAGGTATATGTTAACCCCAAAAAAGAAGGGCAAGTTGGTTGAATCTGGAACTACTGCCGACACCACCGTCGTCCACATCGAGGAGGGAGAACGCCATGGCTGCTGAAAGCTCGATGTTGTGTCGGAGCAAATCTTCCTCGCATGGTGCGTTGCTGCTCTGTTCCCATGGTGAGAGGCCGGTGCTGCGTACCTCGGGGACGAAGGAGAACTACGGGCGCAGATTTTGGGGCTGTGTTTATTATGGGATTTGTTTTTCTTTCTTTTCTTCTGAGTTGAGTTATTTGGGTTGAGGAGTGGAGATTGAAGATGGTGATTTTGTGTAGGTTCATGAAGGCTACAACTTCTTTCGTTGGGCAGAGTCGGAAACAGAGGTGGAAAACCCAGAAATTGCAAGGATGAAGAAGAAGGTTGCCTCCCTGAAATCAAGGACGAAAACGGCAGAGTAGAAGTTAATGGTCGTTGCTCTGTTAGGATTTGTTGGGTGGGCTGGGTTCCTGTTTCTGTTGCTGCAGAATTTTTCTATGTCTAGGCCTAAGTGTGTAATTCCGTTGAACCTGGTATGAAAAGGGTATATGGCTATGATGCTGTTGTTGTTGTTGGTAGATTTTTTTAGGGTTGGTTTTGTTGACTGTGTGTTGGTGAAAAGTGTTTTGGTGGTAAGTTATTAGGTGACAATGATGTACCTGGTATGAATGTGTTATGTTGAATTGGTTCTCAACATGTATAAATGACAATTATGTGAATTTGATTTCTGCTTGGTAAATACCTGTTATCCATAACTGACTAATTTCCTAACAATATAACAAAGTTGAATCAAAGATAACCTCATGTGAATATGGTAAAATGTCATAATAACATAGATAATAAAAAGTGTTTCAGGCACATAGGTAATCCGAAAAGGGATGGCTGGTCCAATCCAGCAACCAAGTACAAGTCATAGATGCTCATAGGCAAAGTTGACAGAAACATAACATAGCAAGAAGTAGCTAAGAAGTCACACTGCACTTTTCCAGCAAATTTCATAGAAACATAACCCAAAATAAGACAACATGTACAAAATACCCAACAGATTACACAAAAGACAACATAACTCAAAATAAAGCATATCCTAATTCTCTTTTCCTAAATCATTCCCCATTTTCTTGGAGGCAACTTTGCCATTAACTTCAGTTTTTTTGGAGAGATGTGAGGTGCTCCAGAGAGCCTGGCAGAGAAGTGACCAACAGGTTGGCTTGAAGATGTGGTAAGGGTAGGCTGAGATGAAGGAATAGTTGTGGTGGCTGGCTGTGATGAGGATGAAGGAGGTGCAGGTTGGGTTGAGGAATTGGGTTGTGGAGCAGGTTGGGTTGAGGAATTGGGCTTAGCAGTTCCCTTAGGCCTGCCTCTAGGCCTTTTGGGCTGTGCTGCATTGCTGGATTGGGCTGCAGAGCCTGGCTGAGTTGCTGAAATAGCTTTCCTCTTGACAGATTGCTTGGGATTGGGCTGGGAAGAGGTAGTCTTCCTTCCTCCCTTGGCAGGTAGATGGTTTGTCTTGGTGCTTCCCTTCTGCTGCTTTCCTTTGTTCTTTGACTGCTGGGCCACACAAACATATACAATTCAATATTTGGATAGCAACATTAGCTGAGACTACAAGTAATAGAAGAAAGACAAATTAAAAATCATACCAACTCCTCAATAGGTTTTGGGCATCTGCTTCTTTTGTGCCCAACAGATCCACACAGAGAGCACCTTTGTGTCTCTCCCTTCCTTGATAGGTGAGTGCGACTGCTCTGCTCTTCATCTCCAGGAGCTGGTCTCCTCTTTTTCACTGGCCTGTGACTAGGCCTTCGATAGGGGGGAGGCATAACATCAGGGTGTGCAGTCCTCTCCCAAAGATCCACTCCATTCAAGGGATGTATGATTGAGTCATAGCACCTCATGTAAGCTTCTTTCTTATAACACCTAGCCACAAAAGGTTCTAAGTTTAGTCTCTTGAACTTGATGCAATTGATAGCATGGACACAGGGTATGCCACTCATCTGCCAAATTCTACATGAACATTCATGGGAGCTTAAGTCCACCGCAAACTTGTCTAATCCGTTCACCACTTCATACTTCGAAGCTGCAGACCAGTATGGTCTCCAATCCCCAGCTAACCTATATCTCTTCTCCAACCTGAATCTAATCCTAGGTAAGATTGTCCCTAAATAATTTTGTGCAAGTTCTCTATTTTCTGTCCACCTAGTCATTAGTTTTACCCTGATTTCCTCTGACATGGTGACTATAGGCTTCTCTCTAGCATCAACAATGGCAGAATTAAAGCTCTCGGACATGTTATTAACCAATGTATCTACCTTAGAGTTATAGGTGAACCTAGATCTAGACCAATACCTAGGAGGGATAGCAATTAGGTACCTATAGGCCTCCTGATTCACAGCTTTCACCTCGGCCATGTGCCTCTCCCAATCCCTCTAGTGAGTTGCCTTAGCACACTTCCACATCAGTTTCTTCAATTGTAATCCCGGAAATCTCTTTCTGAAGTTACTGTACAAGTGTCTCACACAGAACTGATTATCCACGCCAGGTATAACCTTGTCATATGCTGGCAACAGACCCTGCACGCATGAAATCAAGAAAATTGTAATTAGGAAGAATTGAATGGATGTATTTCACTCTATAAATTTAGTGTTATTTGCTTACTTTTTGTTGGTCAGACATGAAGGTATATCTTCCCATCTTATCCAGCCCATCATCAGATGTAAGATGACTTAGAAACCAGCTCCATGAGTCCTTCGTCTCGGCTTCCACAACCGCATACGCAATCAGCAGCATTTGGTCATTGGGATCCCACCCAATTGCAGTTAGCAGCTGTCCTCCCTGGGGTGTCTTCAAGAAGCAGCCATCTAGGCCAATGAAATCCCTGCAATGCTGGAAGCTCTGCTTGCATGCTTCCAAGCACACATAGATCCTCTGAAAGATGCAGTAACTGGTCCTTGATGATGCTGGTGCTTCACTGTCAAGATCTGGGGACCTCTGCACTTGTATGCGAACGGAGGATCCTGGATTTGCCCTCATCAGCTCCTGTCCGTAATCGTAAATTCTTTTATACTACTCTCGGAAGGTTTCCTGAATTTGATCAAGTGCAATCTGCTTGGTCTTAGTGGCCAGTGACTTAGTGACAGTCAAGTTCCATTTCTTCTGTGCCTTGGAAACCAACTCCTTTATTTTCACCTTCGAATTTGACTCAACCTTCTTCTTAAACGCCTTGCCGAGCCATTTCGAATGTAAGATCCCCACCCTGTGTGCTTGTGTGCATGTGTGTGTCAAGTTCATACTGCGTAGCTGCCAAGTTTCCTCACCCCTGACCTTTGCAGCATACACCCAAAAAGGACAATCACCCGAACAAACAGCCCTAACCCTCTGCAAGTCACACTTCCTAAACCTGATTGACCTTGCCGTATGCACAGCATAAGCAGTTACAGTGTCCTTGAACTCCTCTTGAGATGCATATAATGTGCCAACTTCCCATTTGTATTGACTCATATCTTTCTGAAGCTTGTGAACTGGAAATGTGAAGCCCTCATGCTCTGAATCAGACCCAACCTGGTGATCGAAATCTAAGTCATCATTGTCTCCTCCCTCAACATTCTCAAACTGCTCATTTGCACAAGCATTCTTATTCACAGCCCTAGGTTTTTTACTCATCACATTCACATCTTGAAACCCACTAATCTCAGGATCAACATCATCATCACTATCAGTAAAGTGCACATCATCTTTACTATCGTCCTCTTCCCCAGATGGATTATACTCCGAATCGAGACTGTCACTATTACTAGATTTATCATACCCAACTTTATTGTCGTCCTCTGCCCCAGACTCAACAGCAAATGGTTCAGATTGCTTTCCCCCCTCATCTACTCCACCGTACGGAACCAGCTCCTGCCCCTTACTAATGTCACCCATCCCATCTTTATCCCCAACATCAATGTAGCCAACATCATAGAACATCTCTTCCTCCTGAACCTTATGGACAAGATATAACTCTACATGGTCTCTCAACTCTGCTATTTGACACATCTCAATGGAATCCGCATCAGTTTTAAACAATTTCAGATTTTTCTCCATGTCTTCAGCAACTGGATCCTTGAACCATAATGATGGGATATTCTCTTCGACGTAACCAAATTGCTCTAGCTCAGCATACGCTTCAAAAACAGACCACCAATCACCATCAATATCTTCTATCACCGTTGTTTCTCCTCCCACATACTCTAATGGACCGTTCTTATACGTAAACCATCCTCCATGGTAAACCTTCACTTTAAAATAACCCATCGTCTTCTACCACACCCTGAAACAGAGTACAACAACACATACACATTAATGTAGAACATGAAACAGACAGACCTACCTACTCCCTACTTTCCACACACATGGCCTCATTCTAACGATAAACACACCCCCAAACCCTAAGTAATCTAACCCGAGAATACCCACTGCAGCGAGAGCTACCAAACTGAAAAGAAGGAACAAAAACATACCTACTCAAACCCTATCGGTAATGCTCCAGCGACTCCTCACGTCCCTTTCTTCCAGTTCGTCGTCCTCGCCTCCTCTCTTTAGTTTCAGTCCATCAACATCTCCGGTCCTCTCCGATTGTGGGTTAGGGCACAATGTATTGGATTTCCTTTACGAAGCCTTGTGAATAAGAAACCAAGCATTATGAATAAGAAACGTTAAGGGTTTCTCGTCCAGGGAAAGAAATAAAGCATTTCCCGCGAAATGAAAAGGGTAGAATTGTCATAAAAAAATTTTAATTACAAAGGACGAAGTTAAATACAAATGCAACATTAAGGACGACTTTAATGGCAAAATAACAAGAGGGACAAATTCGATTTTGGCACTAAACTTAAGGGACCAAAATCGTACTTACCCATAATCTAATTGTAACTAAAAATGATATTTGTACAATAAAATTTGTTACTAAAATTAATCACCAATATATTTGTGTATAAATATATATATTGTTTAATTCATTTTTAATATATATTTATATTTTAATATATATTTTATATTAATAATTAATTTTAATGACTAATTTTAATATACACCTAACATGATTCAATAATAACAATAAATATACACTAATTAAGGACTAGGAAGTTACATTGTGTGATGCATGCTACAATACTAACATATGAAATATCGTAAATACTTCAATAAAATCTTACAATTCTCTTTATATAAAAATGTTTTCTTTTAATTATTAGATGGTAAATTGTAGAATTTAATTTTAATATATTATAAAAATATTATTTTTATTTAAAAATATTGCTATTTTCTTTAAATTGTTACTTTTTTTTCTTATAAATCACGTCTTTAAAATAAGACTAAATAAATATTATCATAAAAAGATATTTTAGACATTTTTATTGAATTAGGTATCATGAAATAAACCCTAAATTAATTGAATACCAATTAATCAACTTGTTTATACCAACAACCAGCCTTTTTTTTCTTTCTTTCTACATCAAGATTATTAAAACAAAAAAAATTGACTCTAAGCCATGTCTTATTAGCACTAGTACAATATTAATACTCAATTATCAAGATACATCTTTGTTAATTTCATTTAATTATTTTGAAGCTTGTCGCCACGTTCAGTTTAACTATTATTATTGTTAACTATGATCTTCTTGGAATTGAAGATTCTTTCTTTCTTTCTTTGACTTGAATTGAATTAAGAAACTACACGTAAGACTCGATTTAGCTACCGATTATGATCTATTTGAAGATGATATGATTATATGATTAGTAGTATTAGTTTCATCTTCTTTTAGGAATTAAGTAATTACTGCAAATGATATATAACTAGAATGAAATTGCTAATAATATTGATGAATTATTAATTAATCATACACGATCATATTAAATATAATCATATAATATGTTTATAAAAAATCAGTTTAAATCAATTATTTATATAAAATAAAATATATATTAACATATATAATTCGCATTGAAAATGAGTTGAATAATATATAATATATTATACAAAAATATATGATAATTAATTTGGTGATCGAATTTTATTGTGCATCGAACATTTTAATATTTTATATTTTAATCTCATAATAATGACGGTCAACATATAATTATACAATTATGCTATGAATATACTAAAAATCAGTCCCTAATTAACTATTTTATATAGAAAAACAAATTTTATATTTTATAAAATAATTTTATTATACTGTTTGTAAATAAATTTGAATATTCTGATAATTAATTATTTAATAAAAAAATGTATCTACATATACAAATACATAAGAATTGATGTTTAGTGTAGAGAGTACACCGTTGTAAAAAAATATTTTGTAAAAACATTAAATTGCTTTTATTAACAAAAAAATCAATTTGTGAATTTAAATTAGTTCTTTATTTTTTAATATTCAAAATTTAAAATTTTGTTTCGTCAAAGGTGATTAAACCAATACAATTAGAACAGGGATTATAAATTAAATTGAATTAATTTAAATTATATTTCACATTATAATAATTTAGAAAAAGAAAATTTACAAACAATTTTGCCAACACTATTGAGTTTGAGTAGGGAGAGACAATAATTAAGCAACCAAATAAGATGTGAGCATTACTATAAATAAAAAAAAAGGAATATCAAATGAAATGATTTCCTAAAACTAACAGAACCTCAATTTGGGTTATCCCGTGAGTAAATATTCTGGACCTCCACATTATCTCCGATAATAATATCCTTCAGTGGGATAAGAGTAGGAACAAGATCAATCATCTGAATGGTGCTGTATTCATAGTAAAACTGAAAAATCCTAAGTTCTTTATTTTCACGATCATGGAAGGCAACAAAATCATAAGACATGGTTATGGAAGAATTAGTATTTCTGTCAGAACTTACGAGAATGGGAGTCCAAGATTCTTCAACTCCATATTTTTCCATCATCCACATTGTGACCAGCAGCTCATTAAAATATATCAAGCAGAGAAAACCCCTGAATTCAAATATGCCGAGTCTTGTACCCTGATCCATGGGCACCATAGAGAAGGATTGGAACCTCTCCGTGTCGAAATTGAAAGCCCATATGGACATATTGCCATCAACATCCATACCAATCCAATGAAGTGCCCCATTTAAAGCAATAGAATAACTCGACATATATACCAAATTCTTGAGATAATTTACCTCAATATTTACCCATGTTTTTGATATTCCAACCCTGAGCATTTCAACAACCATAGGATGATCATGTTTAAAGATATGAATTCTCATTGCCTTGTATTGGTTTGATTTTGGGTGAAAACCAAAACCCCAAGATATTTTGCACTCGCAGGGTTTCAGCATTGGAGGGGGTTTTGGAAGTTTTATAAACTCACCTGTTATTGGGTTGCAAACAAATGAAATGTCTCCGTCCATTGAACAATTCAAGTAAAGAAGACCATTATAACAAGAAAGCACATCAGCATAAACTCTTCTACCCTGAATTGATTTAGGACGAGGGAGAGGAATCTCAAATTTAGGATCAAGTTTTATACCGCGACTATTGTTGGGTTTCAGGACCTCAAACACACCGCTGAAGAATGGAGTGTTTCTCCTGTCATACCATTCAATTATTCGGTCATATTCAACAAGGTGAAGGAATCTTGAATGGGACGTTCCGATCATCACGGCACGAAGTGTATGAGTAAAGAGTAACTTGGCAAAATTTGGATCAGAAATTAATGTGTTCCAATACTTGCAAACACATCTACAAATCAGAACAGACTTTATGGGAAGTCTAACAAAAATATCGGTAATTATATCGACTGGAAGACTGACAAAATAACACCTTTGTACTGGGAGTTTCCTGGCACAATTAAGTATAAAATAGTTTAGATTCACGGTGTTATTTTGTGTTATGCTAAAAAAACAAAATATGGCTTACCTCACCCAGCGCACAAAGAAGCATTGGAAGATGGATTTGATCATTTTACCTATCACTCTCACGTGACAATAATTGTTGGGAGAAGCCAGGCACTATTGAAGCAAGTGAAGTTGATGTTTTTGAGGGGAAGTTTACTGATTTTTATAACAATCTAGGTTTGTTTCGATTTTTAAGGAAGTACCATTTCAATTCAAACTTTAAATTACTTTATTTTGATTTTATTTTTAGATTTAATTATTATATAAACCTTTTAAATTTTAAAATTTTTTTAAAAACTAACATGAGTTAATACAAGACTAAATAAAAGTAAAAGAATAAGTTTACTTATTTTATGTTTATACTAGCGGCTCAAGAGTTCAACCACTTTTCTATTATTATTTTTAAGAAATTAATTTTTATATTTCTATTTTAAACTTATAAATTTAATAAAATAATTTAAATATTAAGAATAAAAAATTTAAAACAAAAATATTGATTTAAATTATTTAACTTTTAAAATGTATATGGTTTATAAATTTAAATTAAATAAGATATTAAAAAATTTTATTATGTTGTTATTATGTGTAAAAAAATTAAAATTAAAATTTAGAAATATTATTTATAAATTAACTATTTATAAATATTATTAAGTTTATTTATTTATTTTTATTCGTATTTAATTTTAATCAGAGATAAAAAATTATATTTAAAATATTTTTTATTTTTATACATAATTCTAATTGATAAAAAATATTTTTTTAATTCTATTATTCAATTTTTAAAATTATTTTTAATTTTATTATTTTTTAAAATTATTAATTTATATTTTTATTATTGTCTCAAGCCACTGTGATATTGCATTATTTTTCTTTTTCGTCTTTTTCTACTTCCACTTTCACATACTACTAGAATTTAAACATTTACTAATACTTTTTGTTCAACACTGTTTAAAATGTTAGTTATACTAATAAAATTATACTTTTAACATTTGTAAAATAAATGTTAGAGAATGTAATTTTTTAAATGAAGAAAAATAAACATCACATACAAACGTTACCAAATCAAGTTTCAAGTTTCAAGTTTCAACGCATCTCCTTTGCAGTCCATTTTCTTCACATCGAGATCGAATTTCTTTCTCGTTCTCTTCCGACTCAAGTTTATCTATCCAAATCGGTTTTGCTTATTCTCGATTTAGGTCACATACCTCAATCGGTTCATATTCTTATTCTCGATCAAGGTTTTGCGATTTCAGCGCGATTTGAATCATTCTCGAAATTTCGATTCAGTTTTTCGATTTCGATCTCAATTTTGGTAAGAATTTTCTCTTTTCGTTCATTCTATTCACTCTGTTTTCAATTTCTCATCCCTTGCTGATTTTGACTGAGATCTGAATTGTGCTTCAACCTAGTTTCTCGAATCTTTCTATCCTTATAGTTTATGTTCAATTTCCTGCACTTGTTTCTCTCTTTGTTTTTTCTTTCTTAGAATTTGTTTTTGAAACTGTGTTTTTGAAACTCTGTTCAATTTCTCTCTTTGTTCAATTTGTTTTTTCTTTCTTAGAATTTCTTGCACTTCTTATAAATTGATTTAGGTTTTGAATTGGTTATTTAGTAGTTAGGTTTTGAATTTAGGTTTTAATTAAGTTGTTTAAGGGGTTGATATCTAATGTGACAGGAAGAAAGTAGTGAGGAAGAAAGGATTAAGGATTGATCTTCAAATTTGGGATAGTTTGTTTGAGATATGGTGAACCACGAGTAGAACATGTTTGTGAATTTGTCTCAGTGAATATAGGTACACTGCTGTGATTATCATTTGGTTATGAAGTGAGCATGTAATAGTTACTCACCAATTTTGAACGAGAATTCAAATTACTTACCAGGGCTATCCCTTAAATTCTTGATATTCTGTTTGCATTATAATTAATTATCCATGTTCTTATGAGATATTATGTCATATAATGCAAGCTAGTGAGGTTTTAATTGGTGATTTCCCAATATTTTTCATTTCTTAGACCTTAATTGATGGTTGTGATCCTAAGCTTTTATTTCCTGTCCTCCTTTCTCTGTTCTATCATTTCTATATATGAAGTTAGTGTTAAGAGAATGTATGTACATGCTTGGTCAACTTCATTTTGCAGGTGCTAGAGTATCTGGCTGTGGGCAAGATACTGACATTTGAACATATCAATCGTGGTCTCCCATGTCATGGAATGGAGAGGTGGGTAAATTTCAATTTTTTTTTCTCCACTGGAATAGTTAGAAATTTCTAGTAGTCATGTCTAGTTGTTGCCTCTTTTGTTTTGGTTCTTATGGTTAACACAAGCTTAAAAAGATATTATTCTGGTATTATAAAACCATGAAATATGCTACACCATATGTGTGTGTCTGTGTGAAATGTTAAATATCTATACTACTAATAATGGGTATTGGTCCCTTTGGTTATAATTCCTACTACTGCAGTTTTTGTATCAAATCTTGTCTGTGTGAAATTCACATAAAGATGCTGAGATGACATCTATTTTCACTTATGATAATTGGCCACTGATATAGGGGTGTGTTTGTTTCTGATTTTCAAAATAGTGATTTTAGTTTACAACTTGATTTTTTTTATAAATTTGTAAGAAAGTTGAAAACTGATTTTAATTAGAAGCTACCCTGTTTAGCTTTTACCAAAATCCAAAAAGAAGGAAAAAGCTCAAAAACAGATTTTTATTTTTTTTTACATTATGATTATTTTCTAAATTTATACAAATATGTGAAAAGTTTTGTCGGAGAAAGTTAAAACAAGCGCATCCATAGTGTCAAGTTTGTATTTGTCAAGATGTGTCAAATCTTTCGGTGCTTAATGGCTTTCAAAGGTTAAGCAGAGGATGCTATGATGAGAATGTCTGCGCCTGCGGGCATGGATGCTCTGTTCTTTTGATTAAGTAACCTCCTCAATCAACTTGTTTAAGTAAATAATCCAACTATGATTTTGTAATGCTTCTAAGAATCAATGTCCTGCCATTTATTTTTTTATCTGTGATTCTCCTATATTAAAAAAAAAGTTATTATTAGTTTTCTAATTTTGAGCATCATATAATTTTAAGCACATTATTGATTAAGGAATATGAGCTTAATAGGATGAACTAATTAGATGTTAAAAATTATATGAGAGTATTTTAGTAAAAAATCTTTATAAATGACCTTGATTTTGAATTTCTTTACTCTTCGGCATATGTCTTAAAAGTGAGAAATCAAATAAAATGGAGATGGTACTAGTACAGAAAATAATATAATACCACCCTCATTGTTCTTATGCTAAATCTGAGGTTAGGTTAAGCCTATGAGATTTTAGCATTATCTGCTCTAGTGCTCTTAGCTTTATGAATTCCACAATGCTTGACGGGTATCATCACTGGGGCAATTCTTTCCCTTGAGCTAGTTCTTTGGGTGGAATTACACGAAAATGTTATGATGGTATCATTATTTATGAATTCCACAATGCTTGAAGGGTATCAATTTCGGCCTATACATGGAGTTATTTGTGTTCACCAAGTCATTAATTATTTGTAATACTATTGGCAATTTGAGGCGTTAATTGAGTAATGCTGAATGAAGAGAGTTAATTAATTAATTATTGTAATTAAGTAATGGTTGCTTCTTTTCACCAAGACGTGATGCTTTTCCAGCAGGTCTAAGAGTCCTTGTTGTTGATGATGACCCAACATGACTTAGGATCCTTGAAAAGATGCTCAAGAAGTGTTCCTATGAAGGTTCTTGTTCTTGCTACTCTTTCTTTCAACTCATCACTAACTATATATGCCACTCTTCTTATCTTATTTATATATTATGTGCTAAGTTTGAAGTAATAATTAATTGTTGCACTATGGACTATGCTTCTCCAAAATTGATAATATGAAATTTTCTTGATTGCCTTTAATGATATTTTTGGGTCTAAGTTACTATCTGAATTTTACTGTGTTATGTTAATAGAAATGATCTAACATGTTAAAATTGAGAATATTTTAATATTTTTCCATTTTATTTAATCTTTTTTATAAAAATAAATCTTTTAAGATTATTTTATTTTGTTTTTTACTTGATAACTTAGTCATTTGAGGTTTCAAGATAAGTTTTATTTCATAAGAAACGAAAAAGTTGGGTAATTGAAATCAGAACAATTTATAAGTTAGTGATTCTATTCTCTGTTACCATGTTTACTAAAAGAAGTTCTCTTATTGAATTTCATGTTTGTTAATCTTTCAGCCATGAGTATTAACTGTCATTTGGATAATTGATGCAGCAGTATAGGCATCTAGTGTTTTAATTTAGTCATGTGTTAACAAAACATGTATTTAAATTTCGACAAAAATAGAGAAAAACGCATTCTTCAAGTAAAATTTATGAATTGAAGTTTAACATGTAAAAGTCAATTAATTGATGAAGATAAATGCTTTGATGCATAATCGAAAACTAGCTAACACTAAGTTGAAATACGGGGAAGGAACACTCAAATTTTATCTATAAATAGAAGAAGAAAAGAATTGATGGAAACTTCCATTCCAAAACATAAAATCACATTAAAATGCTGCAAAATTTTTAATCACACGCTACTAAAGATTATAGAGTGCAAGTGCATGTGAATATTGTGAGTTAATTTTTTTTATTGTTTATTTTAATTTTGCAGAGATCATGTTGACAACAATATAGGCACCTCACAATAATTATTGCACCCATAATATTGCAATCCACAAAAATAACTTGCAAATTTAAAGTTTGAAATTCAGAGACTTTTATGTCAAAAAGCATGTAGAACATAGGAGTTTGTTTTTCCAAATTTTGTTTTCCAAATTCATAAGATTGTTGTTGATTGCTTTTTGGTAGGCATGACCGGTCCAAGGCGGTAGAAATCTTAGTAAAGGATTTGAAAGTGTTTGCTACTTTTAATGAAGAATTGTTCAAAGAAATCACACAGCTTTTGACATTGGAGAATTTTAGGTTTGGGTATATATATTGGCATCTTGTGGGTTTTGGTGTTATCGTTGTCCAAAAAGTGAGCATTGATAGGATTTCGAACAATTTCCAATTTTAAAATTGTAAATAGGCTACTTGAATCTGTATATAGGACAATTGTTTATGTTGTTGTCTTCCTGGGATGTGTTCTGTTCCATAGTGCTCCATTGGATGCAGGGAGAATTTTCACAGTTCTTGCAACATTGAGGATCATGTCAGAACTAGTTAGGATGATCTCTGAGACTCTCTCTATTCTTATCCAAGTTGTGGTATATTTCGATCGGCTCAATACCTTTTGCTTGCTGAAGAGTTAGGCAGTAATAAAATTGCAAGGAGTGTTAAGCAAAGTTCAGTTGGTGACAACAATGCTGTAGAAATTGAAGATGAAAACTTTACTTGGGATTCCAGACCACCTGCTGAGGTAATTCCATGATTATTTTTCTTCAGGTTTTATTTTTGCCCACTATATGAGTTCTTATTGCTTTTTTGTTTGATGTGCATAAGATGAACTTGGTTGACTGGTTTAAGGGACTGGTAACAAGTTGTCGCAGCGATGAGCTAGTCAAGCAGATAAATACATTTTTCTAGAATTAGTATAAGGACCAAGTTTTTTATGTATACTATGTATCACTTTTCTTTTTCTTTTTATATGAAATATTCATAGAGTTTAAGTGCTATAAGTATTTTTTTTCTTTATTCATTTTATTTGCATCACAAAGCAAACTTGTACAATGATTATTGATTTATGAAAGAGGCTATAAAAATTTCATTTTGTGATTTGTGAATTTAATGAAATATTTTATGTTGTAGTAATTAATTTTAGTATATTTATATTATGTATAATATAAAATAAAAAAAAAATAGTATAATATAACTAAAAAAAATGTTACTAAAGATTTTTTGTAACATTTTTTAAGTGTTACAAAAAATATCTATGGTAACATTTTTTGAAGTATTACAAAAAATATTTATGGTAACATATTTTAAGTGTTACAAAAAATATCTATGGTAACATTTTTTTAAGTGTTACAAAATATATCTATTGTAATATTTCATTAAGTGTTACTAAGAAAGGTTTATTGTAATATTTTTCATAATATTACTATAGAAGATCTATTGTAACATTTTTACTAAATGTTATTAAATCTTTAGAAAAATATTAGTAAAACTCTTTAGTTACATAGAGTATATTTAATATTTGTTAAAATGTTACTAATATACATAGCTAATATTTTAATATGATTTGGTAATATTTTTTAAATGTTAGTAAAAGGTAATTATGTAATAGTAAATACTGTACATTTTTTAATCTGATTTACATAATTTATAAATAATTTTTTAAAAAAATCACAAACAATGACATGGCCACATTATTTTCTGTTTTCTTTTCAATAATCAAATCTCATCTTGGGAATAAGATCAGACTAATCTTAGGTCAAAGATATATAATACCAAAATTAAAAGAATGAAGTAAATCAAAATAAAAATAAGATAAAATTGGATAAAAGATTCACTTTACCTCATTAAAAAATGACTTATTTAATTTTATTTGTGTATTTTATACTTTGTCACAAATGTTACAATAGTTTGATAAGTAGTATTTGTTGATTTCATATTGGATCGAAAAAAAAATCTAATCATAAATTCATAAATATAAATATAAAATCTAATCCTTTAACAAAACTAAAAATATATTAAATTAAATTAAATATCACAACAAGTAAAAATATAAACTAACCTAAACAAACTAAATATTATAACAAGTAAAAATATAAACTAACATAAACTGAGGCTGGCCAAAAAACATGTTAAATAAGGTTCTTACTTCTTAGGCTTGTTTCGATTTTCAAGGAAGTACCATTTCAATTTAAACTTTAAATTACTTTATTTTGATTTTATTTTTAAATTTAATTATTATATAAACCTTTTAAATTTTAAATTTTTTTTAAAAACTAACCTGAGTTAATACAAGACTAAATAAAAGTAAAAGAATCAAGTTTACTTATTTTATGTTTATACTTGCGACTCAAGAGGCACTGTCGTGTCTGTTCAGCCGCTTTTCTATTATTATTTTTAAGAAATTAATTTTTATATTTTTATTTTAAAAGTATAAATTTAATAAAATAATTTAAATATTAAGAATAAAAAATTTAAAAGCAAAAATATTGATTTAAATTATTTAACGTTTAGAATGTATATTATTTATAAATTTAAATTAAATAAGATATTAAAAAATTTTATTACGTTGTTATTGTGTGTAAAAAAATTTAAATAAAAATTTAGAAATATTATTTATAAATGTTATTAGGTTTATTTATTTATTTTTATCAGTATTTAATTTCAATCAGAGATAAAAAATTATATTTAAAGTATTTTTTATTTTTCTACATAATTCTAATTGATAAAAAATATTTTTTTAATTCTATTATTCAATTTTTAAAATTATTAATTTTTAACTCTAATTTTTAATTTTTTGCTACAAAAATTAATTTTTTAATTCTAATTTTTAATTTTTTGCTATATTATCAAAATTTGATGTCAATAATTCTAAAACATAATATCAAAATATATTAATTTTTAACTAAATAATAAAAAATAATATATCATTGTAAGTTTTTAACTAATAATTATAAATCGAAGTCGCAGTTTAATATAGTACCTTGGACAAAAAACAATCATTGCTATTCACATTTGATTACTACTATATAAATTTCATGTTTACTTTATTGTGCACATTAATTAAACGGTACTTTATTATTTCGTTTTGTATGTTTATAAATTTTTATAATCTAATGTGAATCTTCTTACTATTTTGTTTGTCATTTGAATATTATCCATAAAAATAGTTACTTAAAGTGAAACACTACATAAAGAAAAACAAAAATTTTTTAGATTCATCTTCTAGTTTCTTTTTTAATCCTCATTTGATATTACTCAAATTTAATATGCTGATGATATTGATTTTTTGTAATTAGTTAAATAGTTACTTAAGGACAAAAATCTATAACAATATAAAATGGTAATATGAAGTTTCATATTCTTATATATAAGAACATTATGGTTTATTATTTTATATATTATCTTTGTACCACATAATAAAAAATAAAATTTTATATCTTATTTTTGTTACTTATTTTACTTTTTTTTTTGTCTAAATTAGCCTATATATTATTATATTATCAACTCATTTCTCTTTATTTATGCAATAATTTTTCACTTCTAATAGTTATTCATTAATAAATATTGAATTGTCCAATTTCAAACATATTCTCTTGAACTACTTTTTAATTGTATGGTTGGAATCATTTAAATAGGAGATTTTTAGACCCTAAAGTTTTTAAATTAAAAAAATAAAATAAAATAAATTAAAATGCCTAATAAAATAAAAATATAAAATATTCTAAAAAATAAAAGATATAAGAAAAAAACAAATTAAAACTTATATCTCCCATGAGACGAAAAAAAAGAAAATAATTATAAATATTGAAATAATAAAAAATATATATTTAGATATTTATTGAGTTGTGTGTCGCTCAGGCCATAAGAGGCATGATGACTTGACGTCATTTTCACCTTCCTCCGGCTTATCACTGGCAGTCTGCTCACGGTTTCAAACTTCATGTTGGCAACTAAGTAGGAGGTGACAACAGCCATGCACCACCTGTGTCAGCGTTTTCGAAGGCACCCCTCTCTTTTGTCAATTTATTTAAAAAATCAAAATTATTAACAAAGTTCTTATTTTATCCATTTTAATGTTAGATGCAGTTTGTTCACTCTATCGTTGGTATGTGCATATTTGTTGTGTACTTTGTATGTCAATCAAATAATCTTTTACTATGTGTCAAACGAATAATATTAAATTAATTAATTTTATTTAATATTTGCAATATATTTTAGAAAATTAATAAATGACAAATCTAGTGCTCTACATAATTAAATGTCAAATTTAGTATTCTAAATAATTAATAGTTTAGAAAATTAGCATACTAATATTTTAAAGAACACTTGATAGATATGAATTTTCTTACATGCTTTGTATGTCAATTAAATAACTTAGCCAATATACCAATTAAATAATATTGTAAACGACAAAATTAATAAACCTTTTTGTATTATGATTTATTTATTTTAGTTTAATTTAAAAATAAGTATTTATGTACTCAAATTTTAAATATAATACTCTATATAATCAATAATATAGAAAATTAAAAAAAATTGCATACAAAGAAATTTAAAAAAAATTATGAATAATTAGAATAAAACCAAACTACTGATCAGAGTATAATGTACTCAGAATAAAAATGGTAGTCGGTATAGACTAAAATTAATATAAAACTAAACAAAATATAATTTAAATAAATATCTCAAAATATAACAAGATCTATCAAAAATTACTTTAATGATTGAACACTTCTTTTCATCATAATTATTCTTTTCTTCTTTTTATACATTGGTTCGAAAACAACATTTGACATAGTCTGTTTTAGAAAGTTATTTAAAAAATTATTCAAAAGTTAAAAATGTTAAAATTGAGTAAGAAGTAAATAAAATTAGAAAAATAAAAAAAATTAAAAAAAATAAATAATTTGAGTGAAGGATTGAGAAAGAAATTATGTGTGAATGTTTTATAATTGTTAGTAAAATGTATAATTACAAAATTAGTTTTAAATTATGTTAAAAGGGTTAAAATAAAAAAAAATTGGACACTAAACTTTATGTACTCGTATTATATATTATTATAGAATATTGTTATAGATATATAAGGCATGAAATAAATGAAACAACTTAACGATAATAACTTAAATCTCCTATAAAGTGAAAAGGATATAATAAGTACTGCATGCAATCATAAAAAAAAAGTTAACGTGATATCGGTTGTTACAAAGTAGTTATGAATTTAGGGAGAGTTTTCTTATATTGGTGCATAGTTACTTAATTACACTCCATCTGTTATATATCATCAAGTCTAATATAAAATACAATCCTTTAATTAAATTAAAAATATATTAAATTAAATTAAATATCATAACAAGTAAAAAATGTAAACTAACCTAAACTAAAATTAAATACTATAACAAGTAAAAAAAATATAAACTAACCTGAGGCTCACCCAAAAAACATCTGAAAGGGTTGTTATGCTTGCTTCGATTTTCTTCGATTCTCAAGCAAGTACCAGATATGCTAAAAAGTGGTACTCGGTAGTAATTCGGAGAGTAAAATATCATTTTTATTCTTAATGTTTGGAATAAATTTATAGTTATTTTTAACATTTAAGTTGTTTTATTTAAGTTCTTAATGTTTTAAAATTGACTCAATATTATCTTGTCGTTAGGAATCTGTTAACAGTATTTACAGTGGGACAAAGTTAAAATGATTTTAAAACGTTAGGGACGAAAACGATACATATAAATAAATTTTAATTTTATCCTTCAATAATATCAATCTTTTACGGTACATAGTTATTCAATTATTTTTTAATCACATCTAAGTAAATTACATTTAATCACATTACTTTTATTTTAAATAAATTTATATTTTTTTATAATTTTACTCTTAAAATTTTTTACTTATCATGAAATATTTGTAGAATGACTAGAATCACATTACTTTATTATATATGTATCATTTTTTCCCTATAAGTTTATGTACCAGTCATTCTACAAATATTTTATAATGAATAAAAAAATTTTAAGAGTAAAATTATAAAAAAAATTAATTTATTTAGAACAAAAGTAATGTGATTAAGTGTAATTTACTTAAATGTGATTAAAAAAATAATTGAATAACTATGTACTGTAAAAAATTGATATTATTGAAGAATAAAATTAAAATTTATTTCTATGAATCATTTTTGTCTTCAACATTTTCGTCCTATTTAAGTCTCTAATGTTTTAAAATCGTCTCAATTTTGTCCCCTCGTCAATTCTATTAACAGATTACTAAGAATAACATTGAGTCAATTTTAAAACGTTAGGGAATTAAATAGGACGATTTAAATATTAGAGATAATTTTAGAACTTATCCCAAACATTAAAAACAAAAATAGTAGTGTAAAATAACAGTAGTGTATATTTTGTGATTTGTAATCATTAATAAATTATTATTAATATTTTCAATGATATGAAATTATATTTAATAGTGTAAAATTATATATATTTTTAATGATTAAATATTAGCTAAATTTTAATAAAAATATTAGATCTTAAAATTTTTTCGTAAAATAATAGAAAATGTTGTTGAGGAATGTGTATTGATTTATTGCAATTGGTTTTGTTGGTTTTTTTATGGATAAATTATTATTTTTGTTTACGAATATTCAAATTTCAAAATGCTAGTAAACATATTCGTAATAAAAATGAAATTTACCTTATTCTATCATACCCCTGAAAAATACAATTATTTTGATAAATTTATGTATACTCTAAAAAAATATTAAAATTTTTTAAAGGATTCAAATTCTAAAAAAAAAAACTAATTAAAATAAAATTTGATTTATTTTTTTCATTTGCAGAGCCAACTATAATGTCGGCGAGGATATGAAGATTTTTTTCCTAGTTGATGCAATGTTGAGTAATAATAATGAAAAAAAATTCATATTGGTAAAAATACATAATTGAGGTCATACAAAAAATTATTTAATTCAACTTACTTTAATTACAAGAAATGCGTTGAATACTGTTGAATTTATTGTCAGATTTAGTGTCGCAGATTAGTGTCGGCTTTACCGATGAATTTATTGACGGTTTTAATGTGAAATTCGTCATGTCAAATCATTACATATGGATTTCCGTTTTCAATGGTAAATTTGCCGGTAATAACGGAAGGAAAAACAAAAAAAGTGTGTGAAACGTAGCGTGAGATTTACCGACAAATTTATCTGTCAATAAACCCCATTAGTAGAACGTTGTATTTTGGTGACCCGTAATGCATTACCGTCGAATTTATCAGCTGGTAAATTCAACAGTAACGAACCCTAAAATTCGAAGCGCGAATCCTCTCCTCCTACATTTCAATATCTCCTCTCTCTCTCTAATCTCTCTTCTCCCATTCTCTCTTTCTAATCCTCTCCTCTCTCTGCCGCTCTGTTAGCCCCACCGATGCTGGCACCTCTTGTCGCCGGCTCCTCTCCTTGCACTATCTCTTTTTCGTGACGATAAATTTGCTCAAGTGGCGCCTCTGCTCCGTGAACAATATGTACTGCTTCTGCTCTGCGACGAGAGATTTGTTACGTCGCCGGCCACCTCCTCCATCGCAAGTAAGTTGATCGTTTGTATCATTAGATTTTTTAAAAATTAATGTTTCGATTTTATTGGGAAATTAATTTTAATATCACGATACATAAATGATAAATAGATAAAATATTTATAATATAGATATTATAAACTAACACAATATAAAATATTAATTCAACTCTTGTGAAAAAAATTCTCAAAATATGAATTGGATAACAAACTAAATATTTTTATTGGTTTTGTTATTTTTATTAGTTTTTATTTTGTTGTAAAGTGAACAATAAATAAATTTCAAATTCTTTAATCTCTCTTGTACATTTTCATTTCTAATATTTAATTATATCTTTATTTTTATAATAATAATAATAATAATAATAATAATAATAATAATAATAATAATAATAATAATAATAGAATTATGTCATGTTAGAATTTTGTACGTGTGTGTATGAAACTGTGAATCCTAATGCATGAAAAGTCAACTTTATAATCTAGAAAAAGAGTGAGTGATTACACCATGCATGGATGAGAGAGATTTGAATCTACCTATTAATGTGGAGGAGTACTTGGTGATATTAGAGGAAGAGGATGTTAAAGAAGGGATTTGGCATTGGAATATTAGGAGTGTTTACCATAATTTGGAATCATCCTGAAAGTTTTCGGATCAAGCCATATGAGGGACAAGGTTTTTCAGTTTTTCTTTGTAAAGAGGCTGCTCTCAAATAATTAATTTTAAAATTTATTACTTAAAAAATTGTTACGGACCAGCCCAGCTGGACGTGTTAATCGACCCGGTCCAAGAATCCGCCGGCCCGATTGGGTGAGTCATCATTCACGACTCGCCCGACAGGCGACCCGGCCACGCACCCTCCTTGCCAGCTGCATGACAGCTGGGGTAAAGGAACCTTCTTGGAAAGGGGCCTTCCCCTGTGGGGCCCATCTTCTGATAGGATATATAAGGGGTGGGTCCTACCCCTCCCTCAAGGTACGTCACTGTTACTCTGCTTACACATTACCTATACACTCTCCTGACTTGGGCGTCGGAGTATCTTTGCAGGTGACCCCCCACTCCGCTCGAAGTTCTCGGGAAGTCGGCCGCTCCTACCCTCACTCCCACACCTCACTACCAAGCGGGAACCCGCACTCAAACTCGAGACCTTCACGAACCGTCTGGTACCCGACCTACCGAACATTGACGCCGTCTGTGGGGACCGCCTAAATGAACTTCCTACTAGGTCCGGTGGAGCCTGGCGATGGAGCCGAACCCAGGGGGCAGCCTCGGTGGTTTCCTCCCGCGAACGTACGAGGTCCCCTCTACGACAACCCGAGCCATCCTCACGATCCCAAGAAAGACGCCCCTTCGGGGGAACAGGCAGTGATAGTGCCAAAATAATGCAGGAACTGCGACATAGGGTGCAGAACCTGGAACGCCAACTGGCAGATCAGGGGCGTCGCCAACAAACTCTCAAACCAGATTATTCGCGATCTCCCGACAGGCGAGGAAGAACGCCCTGATGCGTGAGCATCTTTCCTATCTTTTTCTAGTGAATTTGCATCTAATTTGTTGAGTTTAATTAAGAATTAATTATATTTTAGCCACTATGGATGCTATTTTGAGTTTTGTGCAATTTTATTTATTTTAGGTAGCATTCGGATGGATTTGATGAAGTTTCTGCAGAGAAAGAGAAGAAACCAAGGAGATGGCAGTGAGGAGCAACGCGCACGCGTGCCTGACGCATGCGCGTGATCTGGAAATATCCATGGCAACGCGTACGCGTGACTGACGATAGAATTTTAAATTATTAGGATTAGTTATAAAAAGAAGATTCCATTAGAGGAACCTCATTCGATTCCATTCACATCCCATCAGGGAAAACATAATTGACAATCCTAATTTTCTCTCTTTTCCATGAGCGACTAAACCCCCACTATTAAGGTTAGGAGCTCTGTCTATTTGTATGGATTGATTTTATTACTTTTTCTATTTTAATTTATGCATGGATTTATATTTAAGAATTGTTTTCGTTCTTTATCTTATGAATTTGGGTGGAACGGAAGTATGACCCTCTTTCTATTTGAGTTCTTGTATAACTTGGAAAAGCTCTATACTTGAACAACAGCTTGAAAACATATTCTCCTAAATTCTAATTATCTGGATTTAACGGGATACATGACATATAATCCTTTTATTCTTTGGGTAATTAGAGTTTTTGTAGCATATAAACTGGAATTTGATCATGTAACTTCTAATTGGAATTAATTGACCAAGAAATTGGCAGTTAATGAATTTTAGAGGAGACTAGAAAGGTCTAAGGAATTAGGGTCTAGTCACATATAGTTTGCCATAAATTAAATCCTACATAATTAAAATAGTTAGTAAGAAAAGTTAATCCGAAAAAATAGATAACTCTGAAGCCTTAACTGTTTTTTCCATATTTTCTTCCCAATTTATTTACTTGCCTTCCTTCAATATTCTTTATATTGTTTAATGTCTTTTATATTTCCCAAACACTACTTTCTGCTTGCCTAACTAAGCCAATCAATCAATCATTATTGCTTGATCCATCAATCCTCATGGGATCGACCCTTACTCACGTAAGGTATTACTTGGAACGACCCGGTGCACTTGCCGGTTGGTTTGTGGTTAGAAATTCCGCACCACGCCCCAAAGAAGTCATTTTAGGCGAACACCCAGCCCGCGATCTGGATCAGATAGTCTCCAGGAGGGGAACCGGGAAGCGCCGAGAAGACGGCGTGACCCTGTAATCTACACCCGACCTACAAGGAGGCTAGCCACCGAGTGGGGTCGGGAGGACAATGGAGAAAGACCGACCAGGACGCGACGCCCAGTCATCATGGGTGCAACCCCCTTCCATCATTCAATCCTTGAGGTCCGGCTACCAAAACACTTTGATAAGCCAACGGACATGAGGTATGATGGGACCCAAGACCCACAAGAGCATCTGACAGCCTTCGAGGCCAGGATGAACCTGGAAGGGGTAGGCGACGAGGTAAGATACCGCGCTTTCCCGGTCACCCTGGCAAGACCTGCAATCCGGTGGTTCAGCAACCTCCCGCAAGGCTCGGTAGTCAAGTTCTCAAACATCAGCCGCGCATTTTTGGCCAAGTTCACTACCCGTATTGCAAAGGTGAAACACCCGATCAACCTACTCGGTGTGACACAAAGACCCGACAAACCGACCAGAAAATTCTTGGATAGGTTTAACGATGAGTACTTGGAAATCGATGGCCTAACCGATTCGGTGGCTAGTCTGTGTTTGACGAATGGACTTCTAAATGAGGATTTTATAAAGCATCTAACCACCAAGTCGGTGTGGACGATGCAGGAAATGCAGAACGTGGCTAGGGAATATATCAACGATGAAGAAGTCAGTCGGGTGGTGGCAGCCAACAAGCGGTAGCCCGCCTATAACCAACCCCGACAGCACGGTAGCGGGGAAAGGCTGAAGGAGCACACCAAAGACGGAGTGCCGGCCAGGACATCCAAGCCGTTTCCCCGGGTGGGAAAGTTTACTAATTATACCCCTTTCACAGTCCCCATTGTAGAAGTTTACCAGCAAATAGCTGAGAAGGGGATTCTGTCGAAGCCTCGACCCCTGAAGGACAGAACTAGAGGGAACAAGAACCTCTATTGTGATTATCACAAGGGCTATGGGCACAAGACACAAAATTGTTTTGACCTGAATGATGCGCTGGAACAAGCAATATGGGATGGAAAGCTAGTCGAATTCTCCCACCTCATCAGGGAGCCGAGAAGACGAGAACGAGACCGAGATGGAGAAGACAAGAGTCGCACAGTTAAGCGACGCCAAGAGCCCGAGGACCACGAGCACGGTCTTACCGTAGTAAACGTGGTAATTGGGAGAGACGCAGCTCCAAGGTCGAAGTCGGCGCACAAGAAGGACACCAAGGTCCTAGCAGTCTCGTCATCTAGCCCTGTGCCAAACTCCAAGAGGGATCCGTCCATATCATTTGGTCCAGAGGACCAATGGTTTGAGGAAATCGCGGAGAACCTTCCGATGGTCATCACGGCCAGAGTGGGAACCGGCCTGATCAAGTGGATTCTCGTAGATACCGGCGTCGACTCGAATATCATGTTCTGCAACGTGTTCGACACCTTGGGTCTCCGAGACGCCGATTTAAAGACACACCAACACGATGTAGTAGGATTGGGCGACCACTTCATCAAGCCCGATGGGATAATCTCCCTGCCGGTATCCGTAGGATTAGGACGGGAGAGAAGGCCGGTAATAGTGGAGTTCGTGGTTCTGCGAGACTCCACAACTTACAATATCATCCTAGGAAGAAAGACTATCAACGATCTCGGAGCAGTGATCAGTACAAAGATGCTGGTAATGAAGTTTGTCGCTGACGATGGATCCGTGGGATCCGTAAAGGGAGACTTGGAAACGGCAATCGCCTACGACAATGCCAGCCTCTCCTTGAGAAAGAAATCCAAAGAGGCATCGGGAGTATTCCTTGCCGACCTGGACGCTAGGGTCGACGACAAGCCTAGACACGAGCCAGAGGGGAACCTAGAAAAATTCAGGGTCGGCGACTCCGAGGAGAAGTTCACCTTCATGAACAGAAACCGCCCGCAGAACTTGAAAGAACCTCTAATGGAAACGATCCGGGCTAATGGCGACCTATTTGCCTGGACCCCAGCCGACATGCCGGGGATAGACCCCTGGCTCATGTCGGACCACCTGGCCGTCAAAGCAGAAGCCAAGCCGATCGCTCAGAGGAGGAGGAAAATGTCACAAGAAAGGGCAAAGGAGGTGGCCAGGCAGACGGCCAGCTTTCTCGAAGTAGGATTTATCCGGGAACTCGACTACTCGACGTGGCTGTCGAATGTAGTTCTGGTTAGAAAGCACAATGGAAAGTGGAGGATCTACGTGGATTACTCCGATCTTAACAAAACATGTCCCAAAGACTCTTACCCCCGCCCCAACATAGATGCGCTCGTCGATGCGGCGGTGCGATATCGGTATCTGAGCTTCGTGGATGCTTATTCTGGCTACAATCAGATACCGATGCACCGGCCAGACGAGGAGAAGACGACATTCATAACACCAGGAGGAACATACTGCTACAAGGTAATGCCATTCGAGCTGAAGAACGCAGGGGCCACCAATCAAAGGTTGATGAATGATCGCACGGAATCGTGATCCACACTTTTCACAATTCCGTGGCAACTAACCAGCAAGTGCACTGGGTCGTCCAAGTAATAAACCTTACGTGAGTAAGGGTCGATCCCACGGAGATTGTCGGCTTGAAGCAAGCTATGGTCATCTTAGTTGATCTCAGTCGGGTGGATTTAATTGATTATGAGAATTTGTGAACTGGATAATAAATAAAACATAAAATAGAATAGAGATACTTATGTAATTCGTTGGTGGGAATTTCAGATAAGCGTTTGGAGATGCTTTGTTCCTTCCGAATTTCTGTTTTCCTATTACCTTCATTCAATCATGCACACTTCCTTCCATGGCAAGCTGTAAGATCCTCTCAGTGAAAATGGTCCGGCTACGGTTTCTGTACGGCTAATCAACTGTTGGATTTCTCTTCTTGGATGAAAAATACCAGGCACAAATACCGCAGGGCTAATCATCTGTCGGTTCTCGCTTATGTCAGAATATGACCTTTATCCTTTTGCACACTGTCACTGCGCCCAACATTCGCAAGTTTGACGCTCTTCACAATCATCCCTTCCCAGATCCTATTCGGAATACCACAGATAAGGTTTAGACTTTTCGGATCTCAGGAATGCTGTCTGTTGTTCTAGCCTATACCACGAAGGTTCTAATCTCGGATTCAGATGCTCTATTGTTAGGAGAGACGATGTGAATCATTGGTTAGAGAACCAAGAGAATATACTCCAGCTGGCGTCCAATGAATACATTGAACATTGATGAGCGGATAATTTATACGCTTTTTGGCATTATTTTTAGTTAGTTTTTAGTATATTTTTATTAGTTTTTATTATATTTTTATTAGTTTTTATTCAAAATTCACATTTCTGGACTTTACTATGAGCTTGTGTATTTTTTTGTGATTTCAGGTATTTTCTGGCTGAAATTGAGGGACCTGAGCAAAAATCTGATTCAGAGGCTAAAATAGGACTGCAGATGCTGTTGGATTCTGACCTCCCTGCACTCGAAATGAAATTTTTGGAGCTATAGAAATTCAAATGGCGCGCTCTCAATTTCGTTGGAAAGTAGACATCCAGGGCTTTCCAGCAATATATAATAGTCTATAATTTGCCCGAGTTTTGACGACGCAAACTGGCGTTTAAACTCCAAGTTCCTGCCCTATTCTAGCATTAAACACCAGAAACAAGCTACAAGCTAGAGTCAAACGCTAGAAATAGGTTAAAAGCTGGTGTTTAACTCCAAGAGAAGTCTCTACACATGAAAGCTTCAATGCTCAGCCCAAGCACACACCAAGTGGGCCCCGGAAGTGGATTTCTGCATCATTTACTTATTTCTGTAACCCTAGTGACTAGTCTAGTATAAATAGAACCTTTTACTATGGTACTCATATCTTTTGATCAGTTTTAGATCTTTGGATCATATGTTGCACTTTTATGGGGGCTGGCCATTCGGCCATGCCTGGACCTTCATCACTTATGAATTTTCAACGGTGGAGTTTCTACACACCATAAATTAAGGGTGTGGAGCTCTGCTGTTCCTCGAGTATTAATGCAATTACTACTGTTTTCTATTCAATTCAACCTTATTATTATTCTAAGATACTCATTCGCACACAAGAACTGATGAATGTGATGATTATGTGACACTCATCACCATTCTCACTTATGAACGCGTGCTTGACAAACACTTCCGTTCTACATGAAAACAAGCTTTAATGCGTATCTCTTGGATCTCTCTTCAACGATTCACATCGTCTCTCTTGACAACAGAGCATCTGAATCCGAGATCAGAATCTTCGTGGTATAGGCTAGAATCAATTGGCAGCATTCTTGGGATCCGAAAAGTCTAAACCTTGTCTGTGGTATTCCGAATAGGATCTGGGATGGGATGACTATGACGAGCTTCAAACTCGCGACTGTGGGGTGTAGTGACAGTCGCAAAAGGATTGTTAAATTCTATTCCGATATGATCGAGAACCAACAGCTGATTAGCCATACGGTAGCAGTGCATGGTATTTTTCATCCGAGATGAGCAATCCGACAGCTGATTAGCCGTACAGAAACCGTAGAGGACCATTTTCACTGAGAGGATGATGAGCGGATAATTTGTATGCTTTTGGCATTGTTTTTAGTATGTTTTTAGTATCTTTTAGTTAGTTTTTAGTATATTTTTATTAGTTTTTAATTAAAATTCACTTTTCTGGACTTTACTATGAGTTTGTGTGTTTTTCTGTGATTTCAGGTATTTTCTGGCTGAAATTGAGGGATCTGAGCAAAAATCTGATCCAGAGACTCAAAAGGACTACAGATGCTGTTGGATTCTGACCTCCCTGCACTCGAAGTGGATTTTCTGGAGCTACAGAAGCCCAATTGGCGCGCTCTCAACGGCGTTGGAAAGTAGACATCCTGGGCTTTCCAGCAATATATGATAGTCCATACTTTGCCCAAGATTTGATGGCCCAAACCGGCGTTCAAAGTCACCTCAAGAAATTCCAGCGTTAAACGCCGGAACTGGCACCTAATTGGGAGTTAAACGCCCAAACTGGCATAAAAGCTGGCGTTTAACTCCAAGGAGAGTCTCTACACGAAAATGCTTCATTGCTCAGCCCAAGCACACACCAAGTGGGCCCGGAAGTGGATTTTTATGTCATTTACTCATCTCTGTACACCTTAGGCTACTAGTTTTCTATATATAGGACCTTTTACTATTGTATTTTCATCTTTTGATCATGTTTTGATGATTGAACCCTCTTTGGGAGGCTGGCCATTCGGCCATGCCTAGACCTTGTTCTTATGTATTTTCAACGGTGGAGTTTCTACACACCATAGATTAAGGGTGTGGAGCTCTGCTGTACCTCAAGTATTAATGCAATTACTATTGTTCTTCCATTCAATTCCACTTGTTCTTTGTCCAAGATATCACTTGTTCTTCAACATGATGAAGGTGATGATTGACGCCCATCACCATTCTCACTCATGAACAAGGTGACTGACAACCATTCTTGTTCTACAAGCATCTGAGGCTTAGTGAATATCTCTTGGATTCCCGATTGCACGATGCATGGTTGATCGCCTGACAACCGAGTGCTCGCCTGACAAACGAGCCAACCATTCCGTGAGATCAGAGTCTTCGTGGTATAGGCAGGACCTGATGGCAGCATTCAAGAGAATCCGGAAGGTCTAAACCTTGTCTGTGGTATTCTGAGTAGGATTCAATGATTGAATGACTGTGACGTGCTTCAAACCTGTAACCTACTGGGCGTTCGTGACAGACGCAAAAGAGTGATTCTATTCCGGTAGGGGAGGGAACCAAACCGGTGATTGGCAGCACTGTGACAGAGTGTGTGCATTAGCTTTCACTGCGCGGATGGGAGGTAGCTGCTGACAACAGTGAAACCCTACACGAGCTTGCCATGGAAAGGAGTAAGAAGGATTGGATGAAGGCAGTAGGAAAGCAGAGAGACGGAAGGGAAAGCATCTTCATACGCTTGTCTGAAGCTCTTACACCAATGATATACATAAGTATCTCTATCTTTATCTTAATGCTTTATTCGTTTATCATCATACCCATTTGAGTCTGCCTGACTGAGATGTACAAGATGACCATAGCTTGCTTCATACCAACAATCTCCGTGGGATCGACCCTTACTCACGTAAGGTATTACTTGGACGACCCAGTGCACTTGCTGGTTAGTTGTGTGAAGTTGTAGTAATCACAATTTCGCGCACCAGAGGACGAGAAGTAGCCATTGACAATGGTGACACCCATTGCCATGGAAAGGAGTATGAAGGATTGGATGAAAGCAGTAGAAAAGCAGAGATTCAAAAGGAATAAAGCATCTCCATACGCTTATCTGAAATTCCCACCAATGAATTACATAAGTATCTCTATCTTATTTTATGTTTTATTTATCTTTTTATTATCAAAACTCCATAATCATTTGAATCTACCTGACTGAGATTTACAAGATGACCATAACTTGCTTCAAACCAACAATCTCCGTGGGATCGACCCTTTCTCACGTAAGGTATTACTTGGACGACCCAGTGCACTTGCTGGTCAGCTGTGTGAAGTTTTAAGGAAACGTGTGAATCATGGTATTGCGCACCAAGCTTTTGGAGCCTTGCCAGGGGATAACAATTTCGCGCACCAAACATCATGTAAACCGCAGTGGTTGTCAGGCACGCAGATCTTGGCTAAGCGATTACTGAAGATAGTGGGTGATTGTCACGGGTCACCCATTTAGTCTTGACTTAACTGAATTAAGTACGAGAGTATATCTTGGAGAAGAAGTAGGCGTGAATTGAAGGAAAGATAATAATAATTGCATTAATTCATGAGGAACAGCAGAGCTCCTCACTTTAATCTATGAGGTGTAGAAACTCCACCATTGAAAATATATAAGTGAAGGAGGTCTAGGCAAGGCCTAATGGCCAGCCTCCAATGATTACAAAATAGTCCCAAAAGATCTAAGATGATAAATAAGTCTCTAAAAGTAGTTTATATACTAAGCTAGTAAACTAGGTTTACAGAAAATGAGTAACTAAGTGCAGATAGTGCAGGAATCCACTTCCAGGGCCCACTTGGTGTGTGTTTGGGCTAACCTTGAAGCTTTCATGTGCATAGGCCATTCTTGGAGTTTAACTCCAGTTTGGTGCCAGTTCTGGCATTTTACTCCAGAAAATGGTCTCTGAGTGGCGTTTGAACGCCAGTTTGGGCCATCAAATCTCAGACAAAGTATAAGCTATTATACATTTCTTAAAAGCCCAGGATGTCTACTTTTCAACGCAATTAAGAGCGCGCCAATTGGGCTTATGTAGCTCCAAAAAATCCACTTTGAGTGCAGAGAGGTCAGAATCCAACAGCATTTGCAGTCCTTTCTCAGCCTCTGAATCAGATTTTTGCTCAGGCCCCTCAATTTCAACCAGAAAATACTTGTAATCATAGAAAAACAAACAAACTCATAGTAAAGTCCAGAAATGTGAATTTTCATAAAAACTAATAAAAATGTAATAAAAACTAACTAAAACATACTAAAAACTACCTAAAAACAATGCCAAAAAGCGTATGAATTATCCGCTCATCACAACACCAAACTTAAATTGTTGCTTGTCTCCAAGCAACTGAAAACAAAATAAAATAAAAGAAGAGAATATACAATAAAGTCCAAACTATCAATGAAGCTTAGTTTCAATTTGATGAGCGGGACTTAGTAGCTTTTTTGCTTCTGAATAGTTTTGGCATCTCACTTTATCCTTTGAAGCTTAGAATGATTGGCATCTATAGGAACTCAGAGTTAAGATAGTGTTATTTGATTCTCCTAGTTCAATATGTTGATTCTTGAACACAACTACTTTATGAGTCTTGGCCGTGACCCTAAGCACTTTGTTTTCCCAATATTACCACCGGATACATAAATGCCACAGACACATAATTGGGTGAACCTTTTTAGATTGTGACTCAGCTTTGCTAAAGTCCCCAGTTAGAGGTGTCCAGAGTTCTTAAGCACACTCTTTTTGCTTTGGATCACGACTTTAACCACTCAGTCTCAAGCTTTTCACTTGGACCTTCATGACGCAAGCACATGGTTAGGGACAGCTTGATTTAGCCGCTTAGGCCAGGATTTTATTCCTTTGGGCCCTCCTATCCATTAATGCTCAAAGCCTTGGATCCTTTTTACCCTTGCCTTTTGGTTTAAAGGGTTATTAGCTTTTTCTGCTTGCTTTTTCTTTTCTTTCTTTTTTTATTTTTTTCGCTATTTTTTTTCGCAAGCTTTGTGTTTTTCACTGCTTTTTCTTGCTTCAAGAATCAATTTCATGATTTTTCAGATTATCAATAACATTTCTCTTTTTTCATCATTCTTTCAAGAGCCAACAATTTTAACATTCATAAACTTCACTATCAAAATTATGCACTGTTCAAGCATTCATTCAGAAAACAAAAAGTATTGTCACCACATCAAAATAATTAAACTAATTTCAAGATAAAATTTGAAATTCATGTACTTCTTGTTCTTTTGTAATTAGGAACTTTTTTTTCATTTAAGAAAGGTGAAGGATTCATGGAATTATTCATAGCTTTAAGACATAGCTATTAGACACTAATGATCATGTAATAAAGACACAAAACATAGACAAAACATGGAGCATGAAAATCAAAAACAAAAAATTAAGAACAAGGAAATTAAAGAACGGGTCCACCTTAGTGATGGCGGCTAGTTCTTCTTCTTGAAGTTCTTACGGAGTGCTTGAGCTCTTCAATGTCTCTTCCTTGTCTTTGTTGCTCTTTCCTCATGGCTCTTTGATCCTCTCTAATTTCATGGAGGATAATGGAGTGCTCTTGATGCTCCATCCTTAGTTGCTCCATGCTAGAACTCAAATCCCCTAAAGAGGTGTTGAGTTGCTCCCAATAGTTGTGTGGAGGAAAATGCATCCCTTGAGGCATCTCAGGGATTTCTTGATGAGGGACTTCCTCATGTGTTAGTTGAGGTCCATGAGTGGGCTCTATTGTTTGCTCCATCCTCTTTTTAGTGATGGGCTTGTCCTCTTCAATGACGGTGTCTTCCTCTATGACAATTCCGACTAAATTGCATAGGTGACAAATGAGATGAGGGAAGGTGATGAGCGGATGATTTGTACGCTTTTTGGCATTGTTTTTAGTATGTTTTTAGTATCTTTTAGTTAGTTTTTAGTATATTTTTATTAGTTTTTAGTTAAAATTCACTTTTCTGGACTTTACTATGAGTTTGTGTGTTTTTCTGTGATTTCAGGTATTTTCTGATTGAAATTGAAGGTTCTGAGCAAAAATCTGATTCAGAGACGGAAAAGGACTGCAGATGCTGTTGGATTCTGACCTCCCTGCACTCGAAGTGGATTTTCTGGAGCTACAGAAGCCCAATTGGCGCGCTCTCAACGGCGTAGGAAAGCAGAGATTCAGAAGATGGAGCATCTCCAAAGCCTCAACCTATTCTCCATTACTGCTGAACAAGTAACCATTTCATGTTCTTTTGCTTTTTACAATCAATCCTGATAATTTCTGATATCCTGACTAAGATTTACAAGATAACCATAGCTTGCTTCAAGCCGACAATCTCCGTGGGATCGACCCTTGCTCACGCAAGGTATTACTTGGACGACCCAGTGCACTTGCTGGTTAGTTGTGCGGGATTGCAAAAGTGTTATTGCAATTTCGTGCACCAAGTTTTTGGCGCCGTTGCCGGGGATTGTTCGAGTTTGGACAACTGACGGCTTATCTTGTTGCTTAGATTAGGACTGTTTTATTTTTGTTGGTTTATAGTCTTTTAGTTGAGTCTAGTTCATATTTTAAGTTTGGTGTCAATTGCATGCTTTTATTTTTCTCTTGATTTTCGTTTTTGCATGTTCTTAGTCCCTTTTTGATTCATAAAAATTCTAAGTTTGGTGTCCTCTTTGTGTTTTTCCTTTAAAATTTTCGAAAATTAGTGTTTGATTTTCTAAAAATTTTAAGTTTGGTGTCTTTTTGTTGTTTTTCTCTTTCCTCTTTTCAAAAATCAAATCTTTTTCATAAAAAATTTTCAATCATATCTTTTTAATTGCTGTTTTCAAAATCTTTTTAATTAACTAATTGATTTAGTTCTCAATTTGCTTTGATCTTGTTTTCTTTTTGATTTTCGAATTTTTTTTATTTTTATTTCCTTTTGTTCTATTTTATTTTTTTTCGTTTAATTCAAAAAAAAAAAAAACAAAATTTATCTATTTACAATCATTATCATTTCCCTTTTGTCCATTATGGACCTAAGAGGGATTGATCAGTCCAAAAGGACTCTGGGGTCATATGCTAACCCCATTACAGCTGCATATGGGAGTAGCATCTGTACACCTCCCATCAAAGCAAGCAGCTTTGAGCTAAATCCTCAACTCATTATCATAGTGCAGCAAAATTGCCAGTATTCCGGTCTTCCACAGGAAGAACCTACTGAGTTTCTGGCACAGTTCTTACAAATTGCTGACACAGTACATGATAAAGAGGTAGATCAGGATGTCTACAGACTATTACTGTTTCCATTTGCTGTAAAAGATCAAGCTAAAAGGTGGTTGAATAACCAACCTACAGCAAGCATAAAGACATGGAAACAGTTGTCAGACAAATTCCTGAATCATTTTTACCCTCCAAAGAGGATGACACAGCTAAGGCTGGACATCCAAGGCTTTAAACAAGAGGATAATGAATCCCTTTATAATGCCTGGGAGAGGTATAGAGGTATGCTTAGAAAATGCCCCTCTGAAATGTTTTCAGAGTGGGTACAATTAGACATCTTCTACTATGGGCTCACAGAAAAAGCTCAGATGTCTTTAGACCACTCAGCTGGTGGATCTATACACATGAGGAAGACAATTGAAGAAGCTCAAGAGCTTATAGACACTGTTGCTAGAAACCAATATTTATATTCTAGCAATGAGTTCGTTCCAAAAGAGGAAGTCATGGCATTAGTCACTGATCCTAATCCTCAAGAACAGATGAATGAACTTAATCAACAATTGCTCCTGATGACAGAACAGTTAGCAGAATTTAAAGAAATGCTCTATGATACTAAGGTTGCTAACAAGAACATAGAACTGCAGTTGAATCAAGCAAAACAGCAAATATCTAAACAAATAACAGAAGAATGTCAGGCAGTTCAACTGAGGAGTGGGAGAACACTGAATACCACTGCTCAAAAGAGCAAAAAGCCAAACAGGGAACAATTGACAGAGGACAACCAAACCACTGTTCAAAATCCCTCTGAGGACAGTAAGAGCCCAGAGAGGAATGTTATTGGCGTTCAAACGCCAGAAAGGGAAGGAAAGTTGGCGTTAAACGCCCATTCCTTGCCCAGTTCTGGCGTTCAAACGCCAGAAAAGGGAGAGAAGTTGGCGTTTAACGCCCAAACTTCACCCATTCCTGGCGTTCAAACGCCAAGGGAAGATCAGACACCTGAGAGTGCTAACAGTAATCCCTCTAACAAGGCTTCTTCAACCACTTCTGTAAGGAATAAACCTGCAGCATCTAAGGTTGAGGAATATCAAGCCAAGATGCCTTATCCTCAGAAACTCTGCAAAGCGGAACAGGATAAGCAATTTGCCCGCTTTGCAGACTATCTAAGGACTCTTGAAATAAAGATTCCGTTTGCAGAGGCACTTGAGCAAATACCTTCTTATGCTAAGTTCATGAAAGAGATCCTAAGTCATAAGAAGGATTGGAGAGAAACTGAAAAAGTGTTTCTCACTGAAGAATGCAGTGCAGTCATTCTGAAAAGCTTACCAGAAAAGCTTCAAGATCCTGGAAAGAATCGCTTTTTGGCATTGTTTTCAGTATGTTTTTAGTATCTTTTAGTTAGTTTCTAGTATATTTTTATTAGTTTTTAGTTAAAATTCACTTTTCTGGACTTTACTATGAGTTTGTGTGTTTTTCTGTGATTTCAAGTATTTTCTGGCTGAAATTGAGGGTCCTGAGCAAAAATCTGATTCAGAGGCTGAAAAGGACTGCAGATGCTGTTGGATTCTGACCTCCCTGCACTCGAAGTGGATTTTCTGGAGCTACAGAAGCCCAATTGGCGCGCTCTCAACGGCATTGGAAAGTAGACATTCTGGGCTTTCCAGCAATATATGATAGTTTATACTTTGCCTAAGATTTGATGGCCCAATCCGGCGTTCAAAGTCACCCTCAGGAATTCCAGCGTTAAACGCTGGAACTGGCATAAAACTTGGAGTTAAACGCCCAAACTGGCATGAAAGCTGGCGTTTAACTCCAGAAAAGGTCTCTACACATGAAAGCTTCAATGCTCAGCCCAAGCACACACCAAGTGGGCCCGGAAGTAGATTTTTCTGTCATTTACTCATTTCTGTAAAACCTTAGGTTACTAGTTTACTATTAATAGGATCTTTTGACATTGTATCAGTACCTCATGACACTTTTACACGTTTCTCATTGTACTTCCTACAGTATGAGTCTCTAAACCCCATGGTTGGGGGTGAGGAGCTCTGCTGTGTCTTGATGGATTAATGCAATTACTACTGTTTCTTATTCAATCATGCTTGCTTCCATTCTAAGATATCACTTGCTCTTAACCCGGATGAATGTGATGATCCGTGACACTCATCATCATTCTCAACTATGAACGTGTGCCTGACAACCACCTCCGTTCTATTTTAGATTAAGTAGATATCTCTTGGATTCTTTAATCGAAATCTTCGTGGTATAAGCTAGAACTGATGGCGGCATTCAAGAGAATCCGGAAGGTCTAAACCTTGTCTGTGGTATTCTGAGTAGGATTCAATGACTGAATGACTGTGACGTGCTTCAAACTCCTAGCAGGCGGGGCGTTAGTGACAGACGCAAAAGAATCACTGGATTCTATTCCGGCCTGACCGAGAACCGACAGATGATTAGCCATGCTGTGACAGAGCATAGGAACGTTTTCACTGAGAGGATGGGAGGTAGCCACTGACATCGGTGAAACCCTACATACAGCTTGCCATAGAAGGAGACTTGCGTGTTTGATGAAGAAGACAGTAGGAAAGCAGAGATTCAGAAGATGGAGCATCTCCAAAGCCTCAACCTATTCTCCATTACTGCATAACAAGTAATCAATTCATGTTCTTTTGATTTTCACAATCAATCCTGATAATTTATGATATCCTGACTAAGATTTATAAGATAACCATAGCTTGCTTCAAACCGACAATCTCCGTGGGATCTACCCTTGCTCACGCAAGGTATTACTTGGACGACCCAGTGCACTTGCTGGTTAGTTGTGCGGGATTGCAAAAGTGTTATTGCAATTTCGTGCACCAGTGATTTCTCCATGAAGGGTTATAGGTGCTTCCATAGGCTAATCCCATGTAATTCACCTCTTCCATTGCAGGATTCTCAGGGTCATAAGCTTCTGTTTCAGAGGATGCTTCTTTATTACTGCCGGATGCAGCTTGTAATCTAGTCAGATTTTGAGAAATCATATTGGCTTGCTGAGTCAATATTTTGTTCTGAGCCAATATGGCATTCAGAGTGTCAATCTCAAGAACTCCTTTTTTCTGAGTCACCCCATTATTCACATGATTTCTTTCAAAAGTGTACATGAATTGGTTATTTGCAACCATCTCAATGAGTTCATGGGCTTTTGCAGGCATTTTCAGATGAAGAGATCCACCAGCAGAATGATCCAATGACATCTTGGACAACTCAGATAGACCATCATAGAATATACATATGATGCTCCATTTTGGAAGCATGTCAGAGGGGCACCTTTTGGTTAATTGCTTGTATCTTTCCCAAGCTTCATAGAGGGATTCACCTTCCTTTTGTCTGAAGGTTTGGACTTCCACTCTAAGCTTGCTCATCTTTTGAGGTGGAAAGAATTTGGTCAAGAAAGCATTGACCAACTTGTCCCAAGAGTTCAGGCTTTCTCTAGGTTGTGAGTCCAACCATATCCTAGCTCTGTCTCTTACAGTAAAGGGGAAAAACATAAGTCTGTAGACCTCGGGATTAACCCCATTGGTCTTGACAGTGTCACAGATTTTCAAGAATTCATCTAAGAACTGATGAGGATCTTCCGAAGGAAGTCCATGAAACTTGCAATTTTGCTGCATTAGAGAAACTAATTGAGGCTTAAGCTCAAAGTTGTTTGCTCCAATGGCAGGAACTGAAATGCTTCTTCCATAGAAGTCGGAAGTTAGTGTAATATAGTCACCAAGCATCTTCCTTGCATTCTGACAAACCCCAATTTGACGGTTTATCTTGTATTGAATTTAGGGGATTTTATCACCTCTTACCCACATTTATTCAATGAAATAGCATGGTTTTGTATATTCTCCTTTAATTGTGCTTAAGAGTGAAAACTTGCTTTTTAGGACTTAAAATAGTTAAATTTAATTCACCTTGATTCCATTAGATGCCTTGATATGTTTGTTAAGTGATTTAAGGTTTAGGAGGCAAAGATTGGATCAAGGGAATGAAGAAAGAAGCATGAAAAGTTGGAGAACTCATGAAGAAATGAAAGAACCGGAAAGCTGTCAAGCCGACCTCTTCGCACTTAAACGACCATAACTTGAGCTACAGAGGTCCAAATGATGCGGTTCCAGTTGGGTTAGAAAGCTAACATCCGGGGCTTCGAAACGATATAAGATTTGCCATAGTTGCTACACGTATGGTGGCGCGCACGCGCAAAGTACGCGCACGCGCCGTTGCTGCCACCTAGTTCACTTAAAGCAACATGTGGCCAGCGATTTTAGAAGCCTTGTGGGCCCAATCCAACTCATTTCTGATGCTATTTAAGCCAAGGATTGAAGGGGAATCAAGATACTTTTTCATACTTTACAAGTTAGTTACCAATTAGTTTAGTTTAGCTTTTAGTTAGTTTCTAGAGAGAGAAGCTCTCACTTCTCTCTAGGATTAGGATTAGGATTAGTTCTTAGATCTAGGTTTTAATCTTTGCTTTCTTCTACTTCTACCTTTCAATTTCTTGTAGTTACATTCATCTTCCTCTATTCTTTTGTTGTAATTTCCTTTATGTTGTTCTTATATTTTGTTGTAGATCTAGTATTGTTCCTTCTACATTCTTCCAATTCAATAAGAGGTAATTCATACTAAATGTGTCTTCTTTGCTTTTCTATTGTTGATCTCTTGTTTTTGTAGTTGTAGATTCCTTCAATTCTTGCATTTAATAATGATTACTTCTATTGCACTTTATGTGTTTGTTGAAATGCCTCTTCTAGATATAGTATAGATTTTTGTTCCTCTTGGCCTAGGTAGAGTAATTAGTGACACTTGAGTTATCTAATTCCTTTGTTGAATGATAATTGGAGAGATTGCTAATTGGTTTGGAGTGCACTAAAGCTAGTCTTTCCTTGGGAGTTGGCTAGGACTTGTGGCTCAAGTCAATTCATCCACTTGACTTTTCTTTCTTTAGTAAGGGTTAACTAAGTGGTAGCAATGAACAATTCTCATCACAATTGAGAAGGATAACTAGGATAGAACTTCTAATTTTCATACCTTGCCAAGAGCCTTTTATAGTTGTTAGTTTACTTTCTTGCCATTTACTTTCATGCCTCTTATCCAAAACCCCAAAACAACTCAAACCAATAACAAGACACTTTATTGTAATTCCTAGGGAGAACGACCCGAGGTTTGAATACTTCGGTTTATAAATTTAGGGGTTTGTTACTTGTGACAAACAATCTTTTGTATGAAAGGATTATTGTTGGTTTAGAAACTATACTTGCAATGAGAATTCATTTGTGAAATTCTATACCATCAAAAAACCAATCGTCACATTCCCAGCATTGTTGTTGGGTTCGGCTGCCATGTCTCCTTCGTTTTCAAAAATTTCTGTAAGGTTTTCTCCGAAGTGTTGTACTTTAGCTTCTCTTAGCTTCCTCTTCAGAGTCCTTTCAGGTTCAGGATCAGCTTCAACAAGAATGTTCTTATCCCTGTTTCTGCTCATATGAAAAAGAAGAGAACAAAGGGAATAATAGGGATCCTCTTTGTCACAGTTTAGAGATCCCTTGATGTGTCAGAGGAACAAAGGAGTAGAAGAATGAGGTAGAGAGAGAAGGAGAAAAATTTGAACACAGAGAGAGGGAGAGGGTTCGAATTTTTGATGAGGGGAGGAGAAGTAATAAATAGAAAGAGATGAGGGGGAGAGAGAATTCGAAAATTAATTAAAAGAAAAGAGAAATATATATATATATATATATATTAAAAATTTAGCTAATTTCAAAATTAAAGAAAGAGAAAAGTAGTTAGGTGGTTTTGAAAAAGATAAGAAATAGTTTGGAAAAAGATAAGAAATAGTCAACTTCGAAAATATAAGAAGTTTAGAAAAAAAGATTTTTGAAATTAATGTTTAAAATGATATGATTGAAAAGATATGATTTGAAAAGATATTAAAAAGATTTGATTTTTATGACTTGACTAACAAGAAACTAAAGGATATGATTCTAGAATTCAAAGATTGAACCTTTCTTCACAATAAAGTAACAAACTTGAATTTTTGAATCAAAACATTAGTTGTTAGCAAGGATTTTTGAAGATGTAATATAAAATTAAGAAAAAGATTTTGAAAAATTTATTTAAAAAAATTCGAAAATATTAAGAAGAAAAATTGAAAAATATTTGATTTTTGAAAAAGATTTGAAAAGATAAATTTTTTTGAAATTGAGATTTTGACTTGACTAAAAAAAATATGATTTTGAAAATCTTTGACTAATTCAATGCAAAATTTCGAAATTTATGAGTAAAATAAGGAAAAGATATGATTTTTGACTTTTGAATTTTAATAAGGAAAGAGGGAAACAACAAAATGACTCAAGACATAAAAATTTAAGATCAAAACAAAGAAAACATGCAAAAACACTTTGAATGTCAAGATGAACACCAAGAACATTTTGAAGATCATGATGAACATCAAAAACATATTTTTGAAAATTTTTAAGAAAAGAAAGACATGCAAGACACCAAACTTAGAAATTTTCAATGTTTAGACACTAAGAATTCAAGGTTGCATATGCAAAACAAGAAAGGACAGAAAACAAGAAAATCACAAGATCAAACAAGGAGACTTACCAAGAACAACTTAAAGATCATGAAGAACACCATGCATGAGTTTTTCGAAAATTAAAGAAAAACTAATACATGCAATTGACACTAAACTTAAAATTTGACTCTAGACTCAAACAAAAAACACAAAATATTTTTTGGTTTCTATGATTTTATTAAATTTTTTTTGTATTTTATTTTTTTTCGAAAATTATTTTGGAAAAAGAATAAAGAAAATCAAAATTTTTTATAAGAATTCCAGGAATCATGCAATGTTAGTCTAAAGCTCCGGTCCAAAAATTTAGACATGGCTAAATAGCCAGCCAAGCTTTATGTAAAAGCTTCGGTCCAAAAGATTAGACATGGCCAAATGGCCAGCCAAGTTTCAGCAGGACATTGCATACAACAGCCATGTATAACACTATGTGTACAACAGCCAAATTGATGGGGATCAAAAGATTCCTGCAATGATAGGTTGAAGCCTCGGTCCAAAAGCTTAGACATGGCTTAACAGTCAACCAGACTTCAACATATCATCATGAAGCTCTAGACTTCATTCTTAAAAATTCTGAAGAATAAAATAAATTTATATAAATTTTTTTATTATTTTCAAAATTAAAAATAAAAGTAGGCATAAACATAAAATAAAATTACCCAATCTAAGCAACAAGATGAACTGTCAGTTGTCCAAACTCGAACAATTCCCGGCAATGGCGCCAAAAACTTGATCGCACGAAATTGTGATCCACACTTTTCACAACTCCAAGGCGACTAACCAGCAAGTGCACTAGGTCGTCCAAGTAATAAACCTTACGTGAGTAAGGGTCGATCCCACGGAGATTGTCGGCTTGAAGCAAGATATAGTCATCTTTGTTGATCTTAGTCGGGTGGATTCAATTGATTATGAGAATTTGTGAACTGGATAATAAATAAAACATAAAATAGAATAGAGATACTTATGTATGGTGGGAATTTCAGTTAAGCGTTTGGAGATGCTTTGTTCCTTCTGAATTTCTGTTTTCCTATTACCTTCATTCAATCATGCGCACTTCCTTCCATGGCAAGCTGTAAGATCCTCTCAGTAAAAATGGTCCAGCTACGATTTCTGTACGGCTAATCAACTGTCGGATTTCTCTTCTCGGATGAAAAATACCAGGCACAGCTACCGCAGGGCTAATCATCTGTCGGTTCTCGCTTATGTCGGAATAGGACCTTTATCCTTTTGCACACTGTCACTGCGCCCAACATTCGCAAGTTTGAAGCTCTTCACAGTCATCCCTTCCCAGATCCTACTCGGAATACCGCAGACAAGGTTTAGACTTTCCGGATCTCAGGAATGCTGTCTGTTGTTCTAGCCTATACCACGAAGGTTCTAATCTCGGATTCAGATGCTGTGTTGTCAGGAGAGACGATGTGAATCGTTGGTTAGAGACCCAAGAGAATATACTCCAGGTGGCGTCCAATGACTATGTTGAACGTCATGTAGACCGCAGAGGTTGTCAGGCACGCGGATCTTGCTAAGCGATTACTGAAGATAGTGGGTGATTGTCACGGGTCACCCCTTCAGTCTTGACTTAACTGAATTAAGTACGAGGGTATATCTTGGAGAAGAAGTAGGCATGAATTGAAGGAAAGATAATAATAATTGCATTAATTCATGAGGAACAGCAGAGCTCCTCACCTTAATCTATGAGGTGTAGAAACTCCGCTGTTGAAAATACATAAGTGAAGGAGGTCTAGGCATGGCCGAATGGCCAGCCTCCAATGATTACAAAATAGTCCCAAAAGATCTAAGATGATAAATAAGTCTCTAAAAGTAGTTTATATACTAAGCTAGTAAACTAGGTTTACAGAAAATGAGTAACTAAGTGCAGATAGTGCAGAAATCCACTTCCGGGGTCCACTTGGTGTGTGTTTGGGCTAACCTTGAAGCTTTCACGTGCATAGGTGATGAGCGGATAATTTGTACGCTTTTTGGCATTATTTTTAGTATGTTTTTAGTATCTTTTAGTTAGTTTTTAGTATATTTTTATTAGTTTTTAGTTAAAATTCACTTTTCTGGACTTTACTATGAGTTTGTGTGTTTTTCTGTGATTTCAGGTATTTTCTGGCTGAAATTGAGGGTTCTGAGCAAAAATCTGATTCAGAGACTGAAAAGGACTGCAGATGCTGTTGGATTCTGACCTCACTGCACTCAAAGTGGATTTTCTGGAGCTACAGAAGCCCAATTGGCGCGCTCTCAACGGCATTGGAAAGTAGACATCCTGGGCTTTCCAGCAATATATGATAGTCTATACTTTGCCCAAGATTTGATGGCCCAAACCTGCGTAGCAACTCGGCCTCAGAAATTCCAGCGTTAAACGCCGGAACTGGCATAAAACTTGGAGTTAAACGCCCAAACTGGCATGAAAGTTGGCGTTTAACTCCAGAAAAGGTCTCTACACGAAAATGCTTCATTGTTCAGTCCAAGCACTCACCAAGTGGGCCCGGAAGTGGATTTTTCTGTCATTTACTCATTTCTGTAAACCTTAGGATACTAGTCTACTATTAATAGGATCTTTTGACATTGTATCAGGACCTCATGACATTTTACACGATTCCTTTGTGTACATTCCACGGCATGAGTCTCTAAACCCCATGGTTGGGGGTGAGGAGCTCTGCTGTGTCTTGATGGATTAATGCAATTACTACTATTTCTTATTCAATCATGCTTGCTTCCATTCTAAGATATCACTTGCTCTTAACCCGGATGAATGTGATGATCCGTGACACTCATCATCATTCAACCATGAACAGTGCCTGATAACCACCTCTGTTCTACTTTAGATTGAGTAGATATCTCTTGGATTCCTTAACCAGAATCTTCGTGGTATAAGCTAGAACTGATGGCGGCATTCAAGAGAATCCGGAAGGTCTAAACCTTGTCTGTGGTATTCTGAGTAGGATTCAATGATTGAATGACTGTGACGAGCTTCAAACTCCTGAAGGCGGGGCGTTAGTGACAGACGCAAAAGAATCACTGGATTCTATTCCGGCCTGATTGAGAACCGACAGATGGATAGCCGTGCCGTGACAGGTGCGTTGAACATTTCCAATGAGAGGATGGGAGGTAGCCATTGACAACGGTGAAACCCTACATACAGCTTGCCATGGAAGGAGCCTTGCGTGTTTGATGAAGAACAGTAGGAAAGCAGATTCAGAAGATGGAGCATCTCCAAAGCCTCAACCTATTCTCCATTACTGCAAAACAAGTACCTATTTCATGTTCTTTTGCTTTTCACAATCAATCCTGATAATTTCTGATATCCTGACTAAGATTTACAAGATAACCATAGCTTGCTTCAAGCCGACAATCTCCGTGGGATCGACCCTTGCTCACGCAAGGTATTACTTGGACGACCCAGTGCACTTGCTGGTTAGTTGTGCGGGATTGCAAAAGTGTGATTGCAATTTCGTGCACCAAGTTTTTGGCGCCGTTGCCGGGGATTGTTCGAGTTTGGACAACTGACGGCTTATCTTGTTGCTTAGATTAGGACTGTTTTCTTTTTGTTGGTTTAGAGTCTTTTAGTTGAGTCTAGTTTCATATTTTAAGTTTGGTGTCCATTGCATGCTTTTGTTTTTCTTTTAGTTTTTCGAATTTTGCATGTTCTTAGTCCCTTTTTGATTCATAAAAATTCTAAGTTTGGTGTCCTCTTTGTGTTTTCCTTTAAAATTTTCGAAAATTAGTGTTTGATTTTCTAAAAATTTTAAGTTTGGTGTCTTTTTGCTGTTTTTCTCTTTCCTCTTTTCAAAAATCAAATCTTTTTCATAAAAATTTTTTCAATCATATCCTTTTAATTGCTGTTTTCAAAATCTTTTTAATTAACTAATTGATTCAGTTCTCAATTTGCTTTGATCTTATTTTCTTTCTGATTTTCGAATTTTTATTTTAATTTTCTTTTATTTTATTTTAAATTTTTTTCCCGTTAATTCAAAAAAAAAAAACAAAAATTTATCTATTTGCAATCATTATCATTTCCCTTTTGTCCATTATGGACCTAAGAGGGATTGATCAGTCCAAAAGGACTCTGGGGTCATATGCTAACCCCATTACAGCTGCATATGGGAGTAGCATCTGTACACCTCCCATCAAAGCAAGCAGCTTTGAGCTAAACCCTCAACTCATTATCATAGTGCAGCAAAATTGCCAGTATTCCGGTCTTCCACAGGAAGAACCTACTGAGTTTCTGGCACAGTTCTTACAAATTGCTGACACAGTACATGATAAAGAGGTAGATCAGGATGTCTACAGACTGTTACTGTTTCCATTTGCTGTAAAAGATCAAGCTAAAAGGTGGTTAAATAACCAACCTACAGCAAGCATAAAGACATGGAAACAGTTATCAGACAAATTCCTGAATCACTTTTACCCTCCAAAGAGGATGACACAGCTAAGGCTGGACATCCAAGGCTTTAAACAAGAGGATAATGAATCCCTTTATAATGCCTGGGAGAGGTATAGAGGTATGCTTAGAAAATGCCCCTCTGAAATGTTTTCAGAGTGGGTACAGTTGGACATCTTCTACTATGGGCTCACAGAAAAAGCTCAGATGTCTTTAGACCACTCAGCTGGTGGATCTATACACATGAGGAAGACAATTGAAGAAGCTCAAGAGCTTATAGACACTGTTGCTAGAAACCAATATTTGTACTCTAGCAATGAGTTCTCTCCAAAAGAGGAAGTCATGGCAGTAGTCACTGACCCTAATCCTCAAGAACAGATAATTGAGCTTAATCAACAATTGCTCCTGATGACAGAACAGTTAGCAGAATTTAAAGAAATGCTCTATGATATTAAGGTTGCTAACAAGAACATAGAACTGCAGTTGAATCAAGCAAAACAGCAAATATCTAAACAGATAACAGAAGAATGTCAAGCAGTTCAACTGAGGAGTGGGAAGACACTGAATACCACTGCTCAAAAGCAAAAAGCCAAACAGGGAACAATTGACAGAGGACAACCAAACCAATGTTCAAAATTCCTCTGAGGACAGTAAGAGCCCAGAGAGGAATGTTATTGGCGTTCAAACGCCAGAAAGGGAAGGAAAGCTGGCGTTAAACGCCCATTCCTTGCCCAGTTCTGGCGTTCAAATGCCAGAAAAGGGAGAGAAGTTGGCGTTTAACGCCCAAACTTCACCCATTCCTGGCGTTCAAACGCCAAGGGAAGATCAGACACCTGAGAGTGCTGACAGTAATCCCTCTAACAAGGCTTCTTCAACCACTTCTGTAAGGAATAAACCTGCAGCATCTAAGGTTGAAGAATATCAAGCCAAGATGCCTTATCCTCAGAAACTCCGCAAAGCGGAACAGGATAAGCAATTTGCCCGCTTTGCAGACTATCTAAGGACTCTTGAAATAAAGATTCCGTTTGCAGAGGCACTTGAGCAAATACCTTCTTATGCTAATTCATGAAAGAAATCTTAAGTCATAAGAGGATTGGAGAGAAACTGAAAAGTGTTTCTCACTGAAGAATGCAGTGCAGTCATTCTGAAAAGCTTACCAGAAAAGCTTCAAGATCCTGGAAGCTTTCTGATACCATGCACATTAGAAGGTGCTTGCACCAAGACAGCTCTATGTGATCTTGGAGCAAGCATCAATCTAATACCTGCATCCACTATCAGAAAGCTTGGGTTGGCTGGAGAAGTCAAACCAACCAGGATATGCCTCCAACTTGCTGATGGCTCCATTAAACACCCATCAGGCATAATAGAGGACATGATTGTCAAGGTTGGGCCCTTTGCCTTTCCAACTGACTTTGTGGTGCTGGAAATGGAGGAGCACAAGAGTGCAACTCTCATTCTAGGAAGACCTTTCCTAGCAACTGGACGAACTCTCATTGATGTACAAAAAGGGGAAGTAACCTTAAGAGTCAATGAAGATGAGTTCAAGTTAAATGCTGTAAAAGCTATGCAGCATCCAGACACACCAAATGACTGCATGGGCGCTGACATTATTGACTCTCTGGTAGAAGAGATCAATATGGCTGAAAGCCTAGAATCAGAGCTTGAGGACATCTTCAAAGATGCTCAACCTGATCAAGAAGAACTAGAGGAAGCAAAGGAATTTTCGAAAATTCCTCAGGAGGAGGATAAACCTCCCAAACCTGAACTCAAACCTCTACCACCATCCCTGAAGTACGCATTTCTGGGAGAGGGTGAAACTTTTCCAGTGATTATAAGTGGTGGACAAAATTGTGATCACATGTTCTTTATACTTTGATGATGTTTACTCTTAGGGCACTGTTTATTTTCACAACTCCGTTCAACTAACCAGCAAGTGTACTGGGTCGTCCAAGTAATAAACCTTACGTGAGTAAGGGTCGAATCCACAGAGATTGTTGGTATGAAGCAAGCTATGGTCACCTTGTAAATCTCAGTTAGGCGAATTAAACATTATTTATGGGTTCGAAAATAGAAATAATAAAATAAGAAAATAAAAAGGGATAGAACACTTATGCAGATTCATTGGTGAGAATTTCAGATAAGTGCATGGAGATGCTGCATGGCTCAAGGACGCCTGCTCTTCTACTGCTTCTACTCAATCCTTCTTACTCTTTTCCATGGCAAGCTGTGTATAGGGGTTCACCATCAGCTGTGGCTACTTTCATCCTCTCGGTAAAATATCCTATGCGGCTGTCACTCGCATAGCTAATCATCTGGAGGCATCACCCATGGTTGATGGCTACATCCCATCCTCGCAGTGAAAACTAATGCTCACGCACTCTGTCACAGTACGGCTAATCACCGGTTGGTTCCCGCTCCTACTGGAATAGAATCCCTTGATTCTTTTGCGTCTGTCACTAACGCCCAGCAGGTTGCAAGTTTGAAGCACGTCACAGTCATTTATTACCGAATCCTACTCGGAATACCACAGACAAGAGACTTTCCGGATTCCCAGGATCCTACTCGGAACACCACAGACAAGGTTGGACTTTCCGGATCCTCATAAATGCCGCCATCTATCTAGCTTATACCACGAAGATTCTGTTGGGGAATCTAAGAGATACACATTCAAGCCTTGGTTGCATGTAGAACGAAAGTGGTTGTCAATCACGCGCGTTCATAAGTGAGAATGATGATGAGGGTTATTAACTCATCACATTCATCATATTCTTGGGTACGATGAATATCTTGGAATAAGAATAAGATAGAGACCGAATAAGAGAAAATAGAATTGCATTGATACTTGAGGTACAGCAGAGCTCCACACCCTTAATCTATGGTGTGCAGAAACTCCACCGTTGAAAATACATAAGTGAAAGAGGTTCAGGCATGGCCGAATGGCCAGCCCCCTAAAACGTGATCAATAGCCTCTTAGGATGAAGAATAAAACAGAACTGAGACCAAAGATGTCTAATACAATAGATAAATGTCCTATATATACTAGACTAGCTACTAGGGTTTACATGAGTAAGTAATTGATGCATATAAATTATCCGCTCATCACAACACCAAACTTAAATTGTTGCTTGTCCCCAAGCAACTGAAAATCAAATAGGATAAAAAGAAGAGA